>NC_089801.1:10638151-10913151 GCF_029633855.1 Hoplias malabaricus | reverse complement strand
AACGTAATGAAGGCCAGACAAACACACACCCTTTAAGACACACAGCTGTTTCCCAGCCTTTACACACACACACCCTCTCTCTCTCTCTCTCTCACACACACACACACACACACCCTAACCAAGCCTCTTCTTATAATATGTCCAAGAGTTAATTTGTCCCGTGTCTCATTCTGCTCGCTGTAACAGCCTCTGTTTTTCTAGGCTAGGATTTACACTAGTTTTTGGACCACTGCTGTCAGGATTTGATGGCATTCAGTCATGTGAACCTTGGTGAAGTCAGGTACACTCATTGTCCATTTTATCAGCTCTGACCATACAGGGAACCCCCCCATTCTCAGCGCTGTGACACTGACATGGTGGTGCTAGCATATGTAGTGTTGTAATGTGTGGATTAGACACAGCGGTGCTGCTAAAGTTTTTAAAGGCCTCAGCGTCAATACTGGACTGAGAATAGTCCACCAATCAAAAGGTATCGAGCTGACAGCATACAGTATATGGCAGTGTCCTGTGTCCGCTGATGTTGGACTAGTGGACTACTGGAGCTACCTGCTCTGTGGGGATCTTGTCCTCACCATTGAAGAGAAGGGTGAAATGGGGTTGAGAAAGTATGCAGAGAAACGATGGACTACAGACTGTAATTGTAGAACTACAACATGCTCAGTGTAGAGTCAGTGGAGCTGATCAAAAGGATGGTGAGAGTAGATACAAGGTGGGGGTTCCTAACCCAGAGATCAGTGTACAGCTGTAAGAGTGAGAAGAGAAATCTGTCTGAAAATTGAAATATCGAAGGATATGGAAATGCTGGGAAGACCCAACAAAGAGAGGAATACTATTCTTTTTTATGTGTGTGTGTGTGTGTGTGTGTTTGTGTTCTCTCTCAGACACAGGGAGAGGAAGAAAGTGTGTGTGTGCATCAGTCTGAGGTAGCTGGGGGTCCTGAGCCCTTGGAGGTAATGGTGCGGTGCAGCTTGTTGGTCCTGTCACTTCCAGAGTGCTTCACAATGGGGGGCTTTGGTTAGGGCAGCTTTTCTATACATCAGCATCTCTCTCTCTCTCTCTCTCTCTCTCTCTCTCTCTCTCTGCTGTAGGCAGCATTAGTGCATGATGAAGAGTTATAGTGCTGGAGCCTCCCGCAGGGCCGGGAGAGCTGAGGTTAGTGGGCCTGAGCAGGGCTAATGCGTCTGCCTTCAGCCCAGCTGGGGGGCTCCTCTCTGGGGGACCTCCAAGCCTGGCTGCTGGAACCATGTTATACACACACACACAGACACACAAACACAAACAAACACCCCCATGGCTTCACCAAACTGTGCTTATAGTCACACTGAGTGGCCACTTTATTAGAAACACCTATCCCTTACCTACATCCTTAGGCCATTTTATCAGAAACACCTTGCACACACTGTATATCTGCATTGTTCAAGAAGTTAAAGTTAGCTTTGGAGCATTTTTATTGGTCGGTCTGTTGTGAAAATAAAGAGTGGAGGAGGTTTTCAGATGATAGTGTGGTGCTGAATGGAACCAGACGTCTGAAATCATTGGAGCAAAAACACCATAACAATGTAACTTTTTCTACCACCCTAGCATTTGGAATGACTTTGTTTACATCTCCGCCACTGATGTATGCAAAATATTGGAAGATCTTTTCGAATTCCAGGCTAGAGAAAAGGAGTTTTAGCGTGCGAACCACAGCCACTACATCCAGTGCTGTTTTTTTATATGGACTAAAAGCTCACGCTGTAGAAAGATGAATGGCTCACTCTGGGGGTCCGCATTAGCAATGCTGCACCTTACTGGATTAAGAACCCACTTCTCTTTCGAAGGTAAACTCCACAAGGCCTTATGTGTGGGCGAGGTTTCTGAAAGCTTCTTTTCTTTCCCACAATGTGATTTATTTACTTTCTTAGCTTGGAGCTCTCTCTCTATTTTTTATTTATTTATTTATTTTTTTGGCAAGGGTCTGGTACAGGTGTATGGGTTGCCGGAAGCTTGGGGGCATGTCCCATTCTTGGAGCAAGAGAGGTTAAGTGCCTCACTCAAGGGAACGTCAATAGAGGAAGGACTTCTGCTACTAAGTCAGCATCACTAGTGCTTACACAGGGATTGCACAGCACCCTTCAGGTTCAACTTGTCCAGAGGCTAATGGAGAAGAGACCTAACCCACTTCTAAGGAACTTCTTCTTACTTTGTTCATTCTCTGGAAACTCAGTCAAAGGGAAACCCAACAGTTCTTTTAGTAATTTATTTAGGAAACCATGGTCAGGTAGATTGACCACCTGTTGGACACAGTTGGTGAAATCAAGGTCTTCCAGCTACAAGTTACTACCGGGCAAATTCCAGCAAGTGCTTCCTCCTAGACACAGTGAGGTACCACCCTTTCAAACTGTTGCAACACAACCTGAATTGACTCAAGACGCTTGGAGGAGAACACTCAAAGCCAGTTCTGCTTCATCAAGGGATTGTTGCTGTTCTAACAAAAACTTCACTCTTCTTTCCTTTTGACGAGATCTATGTCCTTCTTACCTCCCTCCTGAATGGTCAGCCTCCTATGTTGTCCAGCAGAAATATTTACCCACTACAGTTAAACTCCAAAAAGCCCCACAGGTTCATCCGGCAACTTCTGGAAGACAGCGGATAAATTAGGTTGATTTATTAGTGGTATTTGGATGCGGCTAATGCTGCTCGCTGAGATTAATAGTATTGTTCATTTGTGAGGTACCTTTGGAGGAAGTGAACATATGGAGGCCGGTCGTTAGTCTATCTATTTTAGTTCTCACTGTTCACATCTGTATTCCCCGTCCGCAAATTACTGCAGCGCTAGAGTATTATCTGGAATACAGCTTCTTCAGGATGGAAAGCAGGCCTCAGTGGATTGTGCTTGTAGCAAGGTGTTGCCTCGTTGTTAATTTGCATAGTAATTAACGAGGACTATATATTCTATATACATATAAAACATTCCAATCCAACCAGTGTATCTTTCCAGAACTGTAGGACAACTTTTTGTAGACACTGGATGAAGCTACATCACTCCAGAGGACATGCCTCTCAAGGCTGATGGACTTTTGCACTTTGTGACAACCCTTAACATTGGGCATTGTGATCTTGGGCTCCCATCCTATTGGTTGAGGGGTTTTACAACCCTTTTTACAACACTTGTAATTAGAAAAGGTGCTCTAAAGCTGTAGAGTGTCCTTTTCTATGGACACTTGGCATTGGGCATACATTGGTCACCTTGTTCATTACGTACAGCTGGCTTTGGGCTTTCTGGGTTTGTACCCCTCTTGCCCACATTTGGCATTGGGCATGTTGACCAAAGTCACTAGCATCTTATTGTGTTGGTTATAGAGTTTCCTAAGCCTATTGCCCACACTTGGCATTGGACATGGGACTCTGTGATCCAATCATCACAAATATACTTTGGGCAAGAGCATCCTAATATTGGTTGTAGGGCATTTTTTGATGAGTACTCACCAGCCAAACTTACCAATCAGAAAATGTGTCTGGACATATATATTTACCATTTGAAGGCATAGACATAACAGTCATGGCCGAACACTACTACAGGAAACTCAACAACAGAATTCCACACCTTCACCGATGTCATAACAAACTCCCACTTGGCTTAGTACTGAAAAGTCGCTGGTGCCTTCTGAAGACCATCAGGCATGACGGGAGTTGGGGGTGGGGTGAATAAACTGTGCTTTCTCCTTGTACAAGGCAGGTTGAGACAAGATGCTCTGGATAATAATAGTAATGATTAAATGTGATCACAAATGGCCATAAGTATGAATGGTTTAATAAAACTCTGTGCACAGTGTTGAGTTTGGGTTGATTATTTTGGGCAGTAATTCCCACAGAAACAGGTGAGTGCATTGCGCTGTTGTTTGCAAGAAGGTGAGGGGTTGGGATGTGGTGTGTGTGTGTGTGTTGGGGGGGGGGGAGGAGGTAGTGTTGTGTTGTAGCGGAAGCTGCTGCTGCTGCTTCTGCTGCTGCTTCTCTTGGCAGCAGAGTTTATTGCATGCTTGCTGCTGATCAAAGCCTTTTACTCCGCGGGAACAAACAGTGATGGAAGCCCCCAAATACCTCCTTCCCTCCTGACCCTGAGTGTAATCACAGTTCTCAATCACACACATGCACACATACATACATACATACACACACACACACACACCTGTCAGACACTACTTGACAATACGCTTCTCATGGCAGCCATTAGCTCCAGGGCATTTTTGGAAACAAAAACAACAGCTTGAGTGTGAACAGCTAATGTGCACCATGCATAGTGTAGTGAACCCACTAGAGCAGTGCTAGACCCCAGCAATGTCTTTTAAGGTCTAGGTGGTCTAAATAAAAAATAAATAAATAAATATATATATATATATATATATAAATATATATATATATATATATATATATATATATATATATATATATATATATATATAAATAAATATGAGGATAAACAATGTTTCAATGGGTCCAAAATTGACAAAGGATGTCCTAAAAGACCAAAAATGGACCAAAGACGTGCCAAAGACTGTAGCAGGATACCCATGCAGACACAGGGAGAACTAAGCAGACTCCTCACAGTGACAAAAGTTGGGAATCGATCCCAGGACCCTAGGACCTTGCCATTCTGTAGAGTACATTGTAACTGAGCATTTTTAGACCGAGTGATAGGGACCACTGATTACAAAATTAGTTCCAGCTTTGTCTGCCACAAAATCAATGCTAATCTGACACTGGATCAATAGCTTAGATTGTTAATCAATTGGATTGGCCTCTGTCCTCAGTGACCTCATTGGTCACTGTGCTTGTGACCGTTGTTTAGAGCAGCGAGGAGTGTCTGGAAGAGGGAGCGTGTTTGTTGTTGGCCGCCCTCCAGAGACGGGATGAAGGAGGGGAAGCATCTCTGGACCGTGATGGGGGGTGACAGAAGAAGAATGAGTGGAGGACCTCTGTGCAGTTGGAGCTGCTTTTGGCTGATTCTTATATCAGCAGTCTTCCAAAGCGATTAGATGAATTAATGCAGGAAAAATGCAAAGATGCACCCACCATTTCTTGCTGGAAAGGGAGCAAGAATTCTCAATTCTATTTGGATTTTCCATTCCACCTTAAATTAAAATGCAGCCTTCTTTAAATTAAAGGAGGACTGGCACCTGCAGGTTACTGCTGCATGTGTTGAGCAAATATAATTTCAACTTTAAGAATCTAAGCAAACAATGTACTGCTGCACCACTTAAGGTGGCATGAACTATTATATTAAGGATACAAGATGCCAAAACATATCTGTTAGACCATTTAAAGGTGAGATGAAAATCCACATTAAAAAAGACACTGTTCAGTCACCAGAATATAACTGCTGGGCCACTTAAGGTGAGCCTAGAAACCAGACAGTAATTGCTGTACCATTTAATGGTGGACTGGCGCCTGTAGAATACCAGTTCCATGTGAAGGAATGTAACTGCTTCACAATTTAAGATGGAATTATTTTTTAATTCTTTAGCCTAGGAGGCAGAGTAAGTGCCACATTTAAGGTGGATGGGTACCTGCAGGTTACTGCTGTATTATATGAGCTGGAACAGAAAACTGCATTAAGAACTCTAAGTTACAGAAGGTACAGTTTAAGGTGGAATGGTGGAATTTTTATTAAGAAGCTTAGAAGACAAATATTACAGCCATAACATTTAAGGTGGACATTTAAGGTGCAAAATAATTTTATTTGTTTTATTATTATTTTTTTTTTTTTTGTATATTGTCAACTTTTTTTTCCTGTGAGAGACTATTACTACACACACACACAAACACACAAACACAACCACACGCACTAAGTTTAGAAGTAAGTTTGGGGCGTGGTGGGGGAAAGCTAAGTTTATTGCAAATTTATTTGGAGGCGAGGCGCTGTCAGACACAAAGAAAAGAAAACATATCTATCTTAGCAGGACACCAAATTGGATCGGACACTGCCAAGTCCCTGCGTGGCTGAGAGCCAGGAGAATGTAGCAAGGGCGGGGAGTGGGGGGGGTGGAATGATATGAGAGAGAATAGAGAAGAGAGGCGAGAGATAGATGAAGAGGAGAGGGGATGGACAGAGCAAAGAGTGAGTACCAAACAAAGAGAGATACAGGAGCAGGAGAGAATGGGGAGAGTAAGATGAAGAAAGAGGGATAGAGAGAGAGAGACAGAGAGGGAGATGGAGCAAATGAGAGACTGAGGGGGGGAAGAGTCAAAATAGAGTAGTAAATAAAAAGTGGGTGAGAGACATGTTGAGAGGGGGAGAAAAGCAAGAAAGAGAGAAAGAGAGAAGGGTTGAGGTAGAGAGACAATAGAAAATAAATATTTGTTCAGCGAGGAATGGGGAAAACAAGGAAAAAAGGGAAAGAAAGAAAAGAGAGGAAGAGGGTGGGAGGAGGGGGGTGGACACTGGACTTGGGTGTGTGTGAAGATTGAAGACTGCTGTAGTGGACTCACTGACCCTGAGACTGAAAGTCAAGAGCTTTGAGGAGAGTGTCCAGTTTGTTAGTGCAGGAATGTAGTGGTCAACTGGGAACTCTCCGTGGTGCTGAAACTGCTTCTCTGGCACTGTTGGTGCATTTTTATACTGTATTCCCATTAAGGTTCTTTTTCCACTTCCAGTACAGAGGAGGAGGTTGATGATCCACATCCAAACATTTCTAGACACCCTCTAAAATGAGTGAATTCAGTGGCTGTGAAATGCACTGGATATGGAGCAGCTGCACATGAGTATTAAGTCACGATGCCCAATGTTGTGTGTCAAGTACAGTGATATAAAGCCACCCATCATTTAGCTGTGGAGTGATAAAACTGTTCCCCGGAGCCTTCTATGTTTTACACACTGACCTTTCAGTGTGTGTGTGTGTGTGTATGTGAAACCCTGCATGTCGGAGTGCATGCTAAATGCTGGGATAATCAGGGAGCTAATTAGGAATCAGGAGTGTAAATTAGGACTAAGCCCATGATAGTGACCCCTCCTCGTCGCTCTTTCCGCTCACGTCCAGGCCGGTGTTTTTTAGCAATAAGCTGTTGGAACTGCGAGCAGATTGTGACAAATGATGGCACCGAGAGCGAGCGCACAATCAGGAACGCTGAGCGTCCGTCTGCGCTGCTCGCCCCTGAGTAATTGCATTCGAGATTCCATTAATCAACAGAGAGACAATGGAGTAAACCCTGATGAAGGAGAGGCGCATCCACCACCGCGTCTCACGGTGAACGGGGAACCGGATGGTGTTGCGTTGTAAGCTTCATTACCTGTTTTAACACGAGACTCCTGAATGAGGACAGGTGCCTCTTGTCTGCCTTTGAGGACGCAGACGCCTTGAATGAATCGGCCCACTGGGCACCGAGTGTGGTTTCGATCTGCAGATTAACTTCACGCTTTGCTGATGAATTGAAAACTTTGGTGATGCACCAGATGCCAAGTTGTTTAAGCTTTCATCTGAGGGTCCTAGCATCAAATAAAGCTACTGTCTTAGCTTTAGCGTGTAGCGGGTTACGTATCCAGGTGTCAAAAGGTGAAATACTCAGTACATGTTGTACATCCATCTTCTGTAACAGTGTCAGCCTGGTCATGTTTCTGCGGTGGGTCTTGAGCCTACCTGGAATCATTGGGAACAAGCCAGAAATATCACAGTGCATCACACACTCACCAAGTCACTTGCTCATGCACACACACACACACATCTGTTGAGGCATTGCCCTTTTGAGTGAGGGTCAAGCTGCTCCGGTTGACCAAGTGTCCAACAACGAGGAGCATTTCTAGTGATTATCTGTAGTGCTAAATAATTTTACAGTAGGATATTATTTATTAATGTGGTTGCTACTGGAGCTGACATTTTGTAGGAGACCAACTGTATCACCCTGTTTAACATTGAATACACTTAATAATAAATTCCATAAAATTAGCCTTATTATAATAATTACAATATAAGTTGATTAATTCATCACTTTTTTTCTAATAAAATAGCCAACACAAATACCAAGGAGTGAAGTTCTAATGCGAAATATAGGACACAACCACTTTTTATCAGCTCTAAAATGCCTGTAGAGGCGAGTGCGCTTTACTGCTTTACACGGTTGTTGCTTTTTAACAGTAATTCAGCATTTAGTATCAAAACATTTGGACATTTTTTTTTTCTGGAAGTCTTGCCAGATTCGTTGCATACTGGCTCGCTTCCTGAGGTACTGTCAAATGCCTGGGAGGCAAATAAGGACTAATGAGGCCCCCCCTGCATAACTGAGTAGATCAGACTCGGGCTGGACTGCTTTATATTAATAACATATACATATTGAAATGGAGCTCTGGGGTGGCGCTAGAAGGCAGCTTGTTTGGGAGGCAGCAGGGTGCCTCCTTAAAAGCTCCTTTCACCTTGAGAAAGTGCTCTACTTTCCAGAGAGCAGCAGTCCTTGTGAATTTTGTTATGCGGCCTCTATCCGGTGAAATGACAAGAGTCCTCCAGTGTTCTGAAACAGAGTGTATTACAGTGTCAGGCTCTGGCTCTGAAATTGCATCAGGTAACGTTCTCTTATACCGCTCAGAGTTTTAATGAACAAAGGACACCCAGAGAATGGCAGAAGATTGCAGTGTTCCCAGTACAGTAGTGAGTAGTGTCAGCTTCTCAGATTGACCCCTCTTTTTGTTGGCCACCTTTTGTTTCCCAGCTTTGACCATCTCTCCATCCACATTTCCAATGACCTGAGCCCCAAGCTTATGGAAGCAAGGGAATGAGTGAATGATGAAAGGATTACTGTTCTGTCTCCTATAAACACTCATCAGGGCTGCAGGTCGTCTCTACTTCTGTTTACTCTGGCTATGACAGGTTGTTATCATGGCAGGGGAAAAGGCTTAATCAGAAGTCTGGCCTAGGCTATTCCTACACTTTTTAAACCTACCTGTCTGCTTTTCAAATCTTAGATACTTACACTGTTGACAATATATGAGGAAAAAACATATTTAAAAAATGACATCATGTTAATAAATGGCATTCTTCACAGCTGGTCTCAAGATGTATTTCTAAATATTTCACTGAAAAGACCATTCCCAGGATGCACAGAATGAATTGGCATTCACGCAATGTGTACAAAAATATATTCATGGATGTTCAGGTGAATTACTGGCAACCCCTAGCCTTACAACTTAACCTATCCCTAATCCATAACCCTAAACTTAACCATAAATCTCAAACTAAGCTCCAAAAACTTTGTAATGACAGCATTTTGTAAATAACAAACAGTTTTATTGTATCTATTGATACTGCAACAACAGTGGACAGAGCTTGCATAATGAATGTTATTTAATAATGAATTATGATGAACTAAAATGTAGAATTGTCTGAAAATATAAAGGGACCAGGAGTGCTGTCTATTGTACATCTTCCTTGAGGCTGTGTAACTTAATAATTCCCTATAATTCCATCACTATAATAATATTGTAGTTAATATTAATAACTATTAATAATGGTTTAGTCCAACAAGCATCAGTTCTCATAACACTTTCCAAGCATCAGAAGTGAATACAGCAGGCTTTATGACATAAGACGCTTGTTGGAGTAGGCCTCTGTTTGGGTTTTTGTGAAAGTCTTGTGTAGGTGTTATTCAGATTGATAAAGCCATTAGAAATTAAAGCCATAGCTAATATTTTTACCTTAAAATTACAGTTTCAAAACCACTGTGATGATCCAGTCAGCTGTAATGAGGAGAACAGAGTCTGTGCCGCTGCTACCCTGTGTTTTGCACTGCAGAAATTGCACTATGTAACTTTTGGAGGAGGGTATGTAATGGTAGGCATGAATAGGGTCTTTGAAGTTTTGCCTTGAAATTCTTCAGAGGTTTTTTATTTTTTCCACCCTCAGGAATGTCCTGACTCTGACCACTTGGCCTTGCCTTGAAAATATCTGCCAGAAGGCCGCAGAGTGGACAGGCTTGTGAATAAAGGCTTCTCAAAAGGTCTACTGGCTAAAGGGGGCTTTGTATGATAAATCCTGGGAAGGCGCGTACAAGGGTATAGCCAGCACAGCCGGAGTTGTTGAGAGATTTGGAAGGTGATCTGTCCTACCACTAGCTGTGGAGGTAAGGGTGGGGGTGTAGATGGACCTTTGAGGGATGGCGATGACATAGAGAAACGTCAAGAACGGATGGCACCGTGACAATCCCTGGCTTTGTAGGGAAGGACAAAACCTCGACATGGCTCTCCTGAGCTTCCGCAGCTAGTGTACCTGCATGCCAAGTAGAAAAAACTGTCTCTCTCTCTCGCTCTCTCTCTCTCTCTCTCTCTCTCTCTCTCTCACTGTCTCTTGCTTTCAGTTTTCTCAGGCCCTCTATGAATCCCCCTCACACTCCACTAACTTTCCATCACCCCCCTGACACTCTGCGAGCTCTGCATTCAGCCGGCTCTACCCTTTGTTCCACAGCCCACTGTATGCTTGTTCTTTCACAGCCCGGCTCAGTAGCCCCTCGGCTAGGCAGATTTGTCACACCCCTACATGCTCACTGCCTCGCTGTCAGAAGCCAAAGCTTGATACAAAAACAAGAGCCAAACTAAAACTGTACGGCCTGACAATGCACAAAAGCCTCGTCCTGTACCTGTGCCGGGAGCCCGAGCAACCACTCAATGCTACTCCAGTTCTTTCTCTCTGTCGCTTTCTCTTTTCTTGCTTTTATCCACTGCATGAAATTCCCCTTGATCAGTTTATCCAAGGATATACTAACTGGCCTCTTTACTAGAAACCCCTGCTTAGTAGCCCCATCTCCTTGTTGGTCTGTATTTACTGCCCATTGATGAATAACATTAGCCAAATACAAGCAATTTTTTTTTTTAAATTCAGATCCCATCAACTTTCTAGTTTGAGTCTGAGTCATGTTTGAATTTTCAGAAATTTTCAACTGAGTCTTCTGTCGCATGTCTTTAGTGTGAAAGCCATAGTTGTTTTCTCAAGTGCCTGTGGTGTCAATCTGAGTTGAATCTCTGAGGTTTGAGTATATATCAATTATCAAATCTTTTATGTTGAAGTCCAAATCAAGTTTTAAGGCCCTTGGTCTAAGGCCAAGCTCAGTCTTGGATCTTCGAAAGTAAGAGTCTGAGTTGAATCACAAGAATCGAGGTCTTAAAACAAGGTTTGTTCTTAAGTCACTGAGCTGTGAGTCTTAATTCTGAGGGTTAATTATTTGGTTTTTGAGTCCAAACTGAGTCTTATCTCTCTCTAGGGACTGAGTTTGAGTTGAGTCTTGAATCTCTGGGGTTAAGACCAAGTTTAGTGCCAAGTCCTAATGGTTGGAGGCCGATCTGAGTGTAAAATCATTTTGGTCTAAGTCCAAGTATGTCTCTGCTCTCCTAAGAGACGTAATCCCTGTGTCAATTGTCAGATCTGAGGGTGGTGAGTTTGAACTGATATTCATTTGACTCTAAGCTGAGTGCCAAGTCCTTGGAATTCAAGTCTAAATATAGTCTCAAATCTCAAAGTCTAAATTGTATGTCTACTCTCTCTGGGGACTGAGTCTGAGTCAAGTCTGAAACCTCTGGGTTGTGAGTCTGAACTGAGATTGTAGTCAGTGGGATTTGATTCCAACTAAAAAGTCAGTTTATTTTAAGTGGTCAGAGAGTGAAAGTATAAGGTGGGTGTTTACCCATGTTGTTGGTGGATGAAAAGATGAAGAAATGTAGTGATGTGGCCACTAATGGCTACTGCAACAATTCTGCACCATTGTTCCATCTTTTTTTTTTTTTTTTTTTACAGCACTTCTGCCTTTTTCACTGCCACTGTGGGCTGTAAATCTACAGAGTTAGAGTAGCCTGGAAGCTGCAAAGAAGCCTTTCATAAAAAAAAAAAAAAAAAAAAGGGACAGAGTGAAGGGACAAAGAGAATTCAACCCTTTATTCCTCCCCCCTCTTTGCTCTTTACACAGCCAGGGAACAAAGCGGGAGAAAAGCGTATGTTATCTCCCAAAAAACAGCAAGATCGCTTGATTCAACAGCATTGTGGGAGAAAAACGGTTAAAAAACAAAGTTCTAGATCATAATCAAAGGAAAATGAGGAGCTGGAGTCATGGGCTAATGTACAAGCTCGCCAAGACTAGCAGCGCGTTGATCTCAGTGTCCTCATTATGGCATCAAGGGGGTCTGCGAGTGGGAACTAACTTATAACAAAGGAGAAACTCTTGATTTGTCATGCTGGTAGAGACTTCCATTTTTGTGGGAGGGAGGGTGATGGTGGTGGTGATGGTGGTGGTGATGGGTGGGTGGGGTGGGGGGATAGTGCTATGATTTTTCCCACACTAATGAGTAATTATTACAGACTTCTGACGTCTTTCAGACTGCAAAGAGCCAATCTTGCTATAGACCGATCCTTTGTAGTTGTCTGTGCTCCTTTTGAGGGGTGCTTTTGGTGAGAGTATACGTTCCATAGAGAGAGATCAGGTGTGGTTTGGCATGGAAGTGAGATCCTTCAAGGGCTTAGAGCCTTTTTTTTTTTTTTTTGCTGAAAAAAGTCTTGGTTGTTTTGAAAATCACTATTGAGCCCCCATTTCCACAGGAACCCCACAGTGCGGATATAATGGGGACGTGATGGTGGTGGGTTAGTGTGTGTTGTGCTGGTGCAACACATGACCTACCAACCAAACCAAACTTGCTCTGTGGGGGTCCGGTGCTGTGTCTGACTAGTGAAGTACAGGGTGAAATGGTGCGAACAGAAACATGTAGAACAGTGTGTAATTTTGGAACTACAAAGAAACAGGTCATTTTAATTTTATTGCTAATTGGTGTTTGATGATTTGACCTTGGTGCCTGAATGTACCACTGCTGCTTTAATGTCGGCTCTTAGGAGTAGGAAGGTTATATTTGTGGTTCACTGGAAATTCAGGGGTTGATGTGGAGAGAACTGCAGCATGTTGGTTTCCCCCCGTCTGATGGTACAGTCCTGCCACTTTCATTACAAAATATAAAAATGGAGAATTCAGAAAATCGAGTAAAGGGTCATTTTGTCATGTTCCTGAAATCCAAATTGTCAGGGGCAGAGATGAAAAACTAGAAAACTGGAAAAATGAATGAAATCTCATTTCTTTTTTAATACACCAAATACAAAAAGAAAAAAAGAAGGAATAAATCAGTTTTACAGCTTATTTTCTATTTTCAGATTTATCCTCAAATAGAACTAATCAATGTTACAGGGACCGAGAGGAATTCCTATTCCTTCATATTATCTTGGCTTTAAGAATTGCCAAGAAAAACTGTGTGCTTTTCTGAAGCACAGCAAGATGATTCACCAAATAATGAACTGCTCACTGACGCTCATCCTTCACTGAGGGGAAAACTGGTCATCTTGCCTGGACACAGATGAGGTCAGTTTCCTTTTCCCATACAGTTAATTCTTTATTAAATTATGGACAGCACCACATGAATAACTCACTGACTCAATCATTCACATACAATTTGTCACTCATTCACTCACTCAGATATCCATTAATTAATTCATTCATTAATTCATTCATTCATTCATTATCTGTAAGCACTTATCCAGTTCAGGGTCGCGGTGGGGCAGGAATACACCCTGGAGGGGGCGCCAGTCCTTCACAGGGCAACACACACACACACCTATGGACACCTTTGAGTCACCAATCACCTCCCGACATGTTTTGGACCGTGGGAGGAAACGGGAGCACCCGGAGGAAACCCACATGGACACGAGGAGAACACACCAAACTCCTCACAGACACTCACCCGGAGCAGGACTTGAACCCACAACCTCCAGGTCCATCCCAGATCCACACGTCTGAACCAAGCACCCTTCTAAGTCTTTTGGACTGTGTTGTATTGACATGTAGTGAAGAGAAGGCTTAACGTGGTCTGTGCTCTAATTCAATGGCCAAACAATCAAGCATGATTGACAGGTTGAACTAAGTCAATTTGTGATAAATCATAACTGCTTCAGTTATGGCGTTTATGTTATAGCTGGGCCATTCTGTATCACACAAACCACAGTGGTATGATAGATAGATAGGGACATATGTAGCCACATTCTCAGAGCGTTTCTGTCTGCATATTTGGATATGTGAATTCATGCCCCTGGCTGGTGCTCTTGCTCTAACGGTCTCTGCACTGTCTGAGCCAACACAGTGGCAGCGCTGATGGTTTCAGTTTCAAAACAAGAGATTTTACACAAATATTCCATGTCAAAAATTACAACACACTATACAAGCGTCACACTATACCCCGGTGTCCTGTCAAATTGTGCTATCTTGTTGAAATGTGTTAACATAGTGTACCTTTATTATTCAGACGCCTAAGTGAAAAAGTAGGATATTTTGATAAACTAAAAGCCTCATATCAGACAATACTCCCAACTGAAGTATAAGCAGGAAATATGCGCAGTGTAAATCCCTGTATGAAAGGAAAGATAAGGTAATTATATTCATTAATGAATAATGAATCAATAATGAATTAATATTCATTCATTAATTCATTACTGTAACCGATTATCCAGTTCAGGGTCACGGTAATTACATAATAATGTTTATATATATATATTTTTAACATTTGATTCAACATGCAAAGTTATGGAAAGCTGAAGCAATAACAGTAAGCTACGATTGTATAATGCACCAGAGGAAAACACATGAAAACATTCAAAATTGTACTGTAGGATAGGTATTGATAGGTAGCACAACATTTCAGAACAACTGTTTACCACTTGCACACAGTGTACAGTACCAACACTGCCAACACTCAGCTGTACATTAATGAAGTAAGTAGCCAGTTTCATTTTGCATTATTGAGGAGATGGGGACATTTGAAGTAGTTAAAGCCTGGTATTTATGTGGGTAGATCTTTCATTTGTTCAGATTTCAAAAGTTGATTTATTCGTAGGGGCGGCACGGTGGTGCAGCAGGTAGTGTCGCAGTCACACAGCTCCAGGGACCTGGAGGTTGTGGGTTCGATTCCCGCTCCGGGTGACTGTCTGTGAGGAGTTGGTGTGTTCTCCCCGTGTCCGTGTGGGTTTCCTTTGGTGCTCCGGTTTCCTCCCACGGTCCAAAAACACACGTTGGTAGGTGGATTGGCGACTCCAAAGTGTCCGTAGGTGTGAGTGTGTGAGTGAATGTGTGAGTGTGTGTTGCCCTGTGAAGGACTGGCGCCCCCTCCAGGGTATATTTCCGCCTTGCACCCAATGATTCCAAGTAGGCTCTGGACCCACCCTGAACCTGAATTGGATAAGTGCTTACAGATATTGAATGGATGGATGGATTCATACCTAAAAATGTTGGTTACCACTGCTCTAAGATGAAGTAGAACAAAACTTCATTAGCATTAGCAATTAACAGGACTTTTGATAAACTGAGTAGACTAAATAACTCTGATCTTCCTGTCATGGCTTTAAATTCCAGCTGTTTGTACTTAAAGTTTGTACTTAGTGTGTGCACTTAAAGGCCCTGCCCTTATTGAATTGCTTAAAAATATTAAAGCTACTGCTCAAACTTCAGTAATATTTGCTATTGTACTGTTCAAAAAATGGGGGGTTGTCTTACATACTGCTTCTACTCTCAGGGGAATGCCTTAAACAATGTAAACATTAGTAAGTGAAGTTAGGTAGTGGTGCTTGATGATCAGTTCTGGACCACAAACACCACCTCAACTCATTCCAAAGGTATTGGACTGACTGCATCACAACAGTGAACACAGAACTACTGCTCCCTATCCTACAACGCAGAGCTTCCTGCCCCTAGCCCACACACTTTCACTTTTTTTTCAACATGGATGACTCAGGAATTACAAACTGCTTGGTGGACTCTTGGGTGATTTTCTTTTGAGATGTATTACAGCATGAGTTTCACTCAATAGAGTAAGACTCTTTTTAGGGTTCATAATCATTACACACAGCAGAATAGCAATATCTTGCACATAGTCTTTCCATCTACTGGAGTTTATGGAGATTTTCAAGCTAGTTATTATGTTCAGTCGATTATGTGTGCCCCTTGTTATAAATAATGAGAATATGAATACACACTGGTGCTGCTTATGCCATTTGTTACATACAGAAAGTAGATCTCACTCGAGGAAGCTCTCCGGCACATGCAGAATTCACACCGGAGTTTCCTTGGGTTCCTCATGATTGATCGACTAGCACACCCGGCTCATTAAACTCACATTACAACAGCGGCTTCGTATTGTGTCCAAAATCCCATGTGTAAGGAGTGGCAGGAGTCCAATTACTAAAGAAAAAAGTATTTACAAGTGCATAAACGTCTCAGAGCTTAAGGGCTTAAAACTCTCAGTACCGACTCTATAAATTTAAACTCGCTCAAGCGTAGGGTCCCATTTCGCAGCTACAACTCTAGAACATCTTCGTGTTGCTAAAGTACGCCTCCGGGAGAAAATATCTACAGTCTCCTTCCTGTGGACAACGTGTCCAGTTATAGACATCTGCTCCTCCAGTGTTTCCGAGGTATTAATGTGGATTTTGTTATCTCTTATAATGGGGTCAGCCTCTAAACCTCTAAGAGGAGAAGAGAGAAGATGATGGATCATGTAATTTGTTGTGAGGGTTTGATGGTCTTCAGCTACCAACATTAATGAGATCTGGAACTAACTCTGGAGGGTTGGACAGTTGGACAAGATGACCTTGATGAACTTTCTAAGCTCGTGTGAGCTGTAGTTTATTAAAAAAAGTGTAAATAATAATTATATTAATCATAATAACAATAATAATCATATATTTTATAGAACATGTTTATATACAAAGCATCTCAAGTGCTTTACAAATGAGGAACACAGTTAAGACATAATAGCAAAGACAAAACAAGAACAGACATTAAAAGTTTAATGATTTAAAATGATAATAATGATTAATACAAATTAAATGAGAAGCAAATAATAAATAAATAAAATCAATGATTACATACAAAAATCACTAAAATACATAGACATGTGCTTAACTACTTAATTAATGTAACAAGTGGAATAAAACAAATAATGAATATATAAATAAATAAATAAATAAATAAATAAATAAATAAATAAAAAAAGACAAACCTGTAAATGTCAGCAGTATTTTAATTAAGAACTTGGTTTAAAAGAAAATCAAATTTTTATTTTGAATAATTGAGTATATAAATATTTGTTGGTAATATAATATATAAACATTAGTTGATAATAATGATGCGTTGTGTGTGTGCAGTAGTTTTTGGCCAGAAAGCCTTTTCATATTATTCCAAACGAGCGACTCTAATTTGTATTAAAGACATTGAAATGCTAAGTGCCCCCGAACTTATGAAATGGAAATCCGCTGTTTCTCCTCTAATCTCGCCTCCATCTTTTCCCTCACCGCTCCTTTTTCTTTTTTCAAAACAATGCTGCTCTTTATGTGCAACGGACTCTGATGCTAAAGTGTGTGGTTTGCTAACGAGCGGCCGAGTGGTCTTCCTTGCTAATCAGCCACAACAAGGGACACCCCCCCCCCCACCTCCTTCTGGAGAGACACCCAAGGCAATTAGTTTAAAAGGCATTACTTGACATTTAACTTCTCCCCTGCCTTTATGAGCCAGTGAACAGCTGACATTTGTATGTGGCTGGAGCGTTGGAGGGCTATAATTTGGCGGCTGGAGGGATTCTCAGGCCTCTCTGTGGGCAGTGGGGGGATGAGGGTAGGGGTCAGCACTGCTCTATGGGCAGCCACCGTGCCATTGTAAATTGGCATGGGGCTGCAGAAAGCACCACCGGGATGTACAGGGTTTCTCTAAGTGAGGCCATGGGATTGGGAATCCTTCAGTTCTGCAGACAAAGCTGTATCTGATGTTCTTGGGATATCAGGGAGAATTCTGGGTGGTGCAAGTGGTCCAGTCACTGGCAGATAACAGGTATAAATCACGAGAATGGGCAATTAATGTCCTCCTCCAAGTGTGTTGAGCTGTCTAAAGAGACTGCATTAGGGGAGAAATTCTATCCATACACATTCCGAGCTCACTCTCTGCTGCTTCTGGGAGAGCTTTGAGGTGTAGATGGTTGAAAATTGCTGTGAGGACTTAATTGCGTTTATTTAGGTCAGATACTGTTATATATGGTCACCTGGATGGTCACCTGAAGTACTTTTATGTACCTGGAATGGTGTTCTTACCTGTAACATGAAGTATAATAGGACATAAATAGAACTACTTATCATCAATAGTGAGTTATACTTACGTGCAATTACATTCCACATGATTATCTTTCAACTATAACCTTGGTCAAGGCCTGTGTCAAGGAATAAAGACCCAAACCCTTTAGATGCCACTTATCTCACACACCTGCCCTAATTTAGATCCATTAGTGACCAAGAGGAATTTCCATTTTCCCACTCCTGGTGATTATTCCTTGTGAAATGCCTCATCGACTGATTGCATATAAGGTTGCACTGCATATTTATGATTGAATGAATGGTGTAGCCATATAACATCCCTCAGAGACTTAGGAATAAAGTTGAAAAGCTGACTCTGCCATTCCGCCATTCAGTGGGCTTCCTGAGACCCCCGTGTCCGGGGTGAAATGACAGAACTGGCTGACGCTGATGGACCTCCTGGCCACATGGCAACTGTGATTCATTTTCTTGACAGCTGTCAATCACCCAGGACCAACCATTAATCAACAAGCCTTAGTACACATGGCTTATTCCCAGGACACACTCACTGCTATAACCTTTGGTCACAGTTGGCTTACCACTGGACTGGTGGCGCTAGCACAGAACCAGCCCTCGGACTGCTAGAAATTCTGAAACACAAACTTGAATGGTGAAGGGAAGCTCCAAAATGGAGGAATAGGGAGGCTTTGCCCTTCAGCAAGGGAAATTTCATAGTCAGAGACCAATTTGTTTCCATGCTTGCTTCCAGTTTCTTAGGGATGTTTTCCCTCCAAAATTTCAGTCTTAGAAGCTGGTTACATTTTTCGAATAATCTGAAACACACTGAATGAATTTGAAGTATACGCTCTGAGGAGGTCAGTCCTTTGCAGTGAGGTTATGATAGCATCTAGGCAGGATATTAGTGAGGTCAGTTACCAATTTTGAATGAATTAGTTCTTCACTGTGGCCAAACCCAAGAGTGGAGGATCTACATTAGGGATCCTCCACTTGTTTCAAGGGGCTTCAGTTGAAAGGAATTCAAACTGAATCATCTGTGTAAACTGTGTCCTCTGGGGGTTAAGTTATGCCTTGTTGAGCATCAGCAAGTTACCAAAGAGTGTCATGGCGTGGTTCCCCCTCTTAATTTAAGCCTTCTTTTATCTAAATTACAGTGAAATTTGTTTTATCGCCATTGGTGGGAGGTATGAGTGCCGGCGGTAAACCCTCCACACTGGAATGAGGATTGATTGAGCTGAAAGGAGCTTCCAATTTAATGCATGTTTGCCTCTTCTCCCTTGACAGTAAGCTGGTTTGACGCAGAGCAATGTAAAGAGGATTTAGGCGGCTCGGTGAAAGGGGTGACACTTGTGGCTGGAGAACAGACAGCTGTTAAAGCCTTGTTGAGAGAAACAGGTGAGAAGTGTATTTAGCAGCCAGCATCAATGCCTTGACATCCACCTTGATTTCGGGCGTGACTGTATATGTTTTTGTACTAACATACGACAAGGCTAATCTTGCAACAACAGCACATGACCTCAAATGACCTTTGATAAGCACCAGCATTCCTATAGGCTCTGACTACCCAGATTGGAGTCTGTCTTTAACTTTACCATGTACTTTAATGGTTGGGACCCCACGAGACTACCCAAGTGCAGGTATTATTTGGGTGATATTGTTGTGTTGGTATGAGTGGATCAGACACAGCAGTGCTACTAGAGTTATAAAAACTGTGCCCACTCACAGTTAGATACACCTTAGACACACATACCTCGTTGGTCAGAGACAGTAGTTCATCTGTTGCTGCACAGTTTGTGTTGGTTGTCTTCTAGTCCTTCATCAGTGATCACAGGATGCATTTGGCTAGTGAATAATAAATAGAAAAGTTTTAAACTGGTTTAAATGACATAAATGGAACATAATCACTTCTGACTGGACAAACAGTAGCCAAGTGACCAATCAGCCCCACTTTCCAGGGCATCTCTTCTACCTTTCCTGTTCACTTTGTTCTGCGGAGGATAGGGCTATTGTTCTTACTTGGTGGTGGTTGCCAGCTCTTGGATGGTGAGCACATTATCTGCTGGAGTGTGTTCCTCGGGGGCTGGATCGATGCCTAGAGCTGAGTTGGAGCGCTGCTTTGTTGGGGAAGAAGGCCCAGAGGAACCGTGGTCTCCTTCAGGAATCGATGTTCTGCTTTCTCATTGATCAAGCTCATGTGTCTCACGCTGCATCTCCCACTCTATCTATTAGCTGTGGGCCAACACCAAGTCCTCAGATAAGTGAGCTCTCTCTCTCTTTCTCTCTCTCTCTCTCTCACTCGCTCTTTCTGCTGCTCAACAATGTGCTGCTCTTCACTTCATCCCCTCTTTGGAGTCACTAGCATCTCAAACAAGTCCTTGACAACCTTCCTGACATGTTTGGAAATGCCCTTGAATCTTTTAATCTGCACTAATCTTTCCAACTGGCTCTTTCCAGGGAGATGCTAATCTAAAACAGATGATGGGGGATTAGTTTTACCTGACCAGGTGCAGTAATGTAATTATTATCATATCTGTGATCATAACCGTGTCTGTCTCCATCAGGTCAGAACTTGGAGAAACAAGGCCACATCATATCAGCCACATGAAGGCTGTGCTCAATATTCCACCGTAATCTGTTCGGATTTGAATTTCATCAGAACGGAAGTTATTCTTAAGGATGGAAGTTCTTCAAGATGGAGGTATTTTTTTTCAGTTTGGAGGTTGACCTTTGAAGCATTTTCTTTAAAATATCTTTGAGATGGAGTGTTCTTTTGCAAAATGAAGTTTCTTCAAGATGAGTGTTTCTTGAGATGGCGTTTCTGCTTTAAGATGGAGGTACATTTTTAAGGTGGAGGTTCTTTAAGATTGAGGTCTTTTTCAAAACAGAGCATTTTCAAGATGGAAGTGGTTCTTGAAGGTGGAAGTTCTGCAAAATGTAGGTTCTTCAAGATGAAGTGTTGTTTTTCATATAAAGTTTTGTCTTCAATACTGAGATTTATCTTCAGAATTAATGTTCTTCAAGATGTTCCTCTGCAACCTAGAAATTGCCAATATAAAGGATTGTCTAAAATATGTCTCCTTTAATATAATAGTTATTCCTCAAGATGAAAGTTCTTTAGGAAGGTGGTTCTTGTTCACGGTTGGGGTTTTCTTCAAGAAGATGGTTTTTAATATGTCTATTTTTTGTTTTTGTTTTTTTAAGTAGGACCTTAACCAAAAAGGTTTTTCTTTAAAACGGAGGCTCTTCTTCAAATTGGAGATTCTTCAGCATTAAGGTTTCTTAATACTTCTTCCATATGGAAAATTATTCCACTGTGAGAAGACAACTCCAACCTATGGATCTGAAAGTATGTGGAGCTGTGAAGGTGGTATTTCCAAAAATAATCTGCTATGAAGCTGCTGGTGTTCTCAGAATAATGGACAACTCTCCACAAAAAAAAAATAAATAAATAAATAGTTCATCATTGGAAATATTGGAAGTGACTTGTATTGTGAGAATCATTCAAAAATTAATTTAACTTTTGAAACTCAACTTTGCAGAGATTGGAAAAAATTGAATTTTTTTTCTTGAAGAAAATGCAAGTTGGAGAATACTGAAAAAAATAAAATGTGGACTCTACGTTTGACACAGGAGTGACCTCTCAGGATTTGTTAAAATAATGTGCAAGACCAAGAAGTTCGAATCAGGATGTAAAAAATATAGGGCAATTATGACCTTCACCACTTCCCCAATAATTGCCTTCTTCAGTTGGGGTTGACTCTGTTTTTATTGAGTCAGAGTTCATGGGGCCAGTCAAGTTCAGTCACTTTTTTGGAGGGGTCTATTCATTGCTTTGAGATCTGTTATTTTCTCTAGTCATTATCATGCAGTTCATTAGCACTCCTTTCTATTCACTGGTGAAATTGATTGACTGGAAATGGATGGGACGCTGGAGGATCATGAGTTTAAATCATTTGGCGTCGGGTTATTGTAAGTGCTTTTTTTTTCCTTCTCAGCCTCTTTCATTTAATTGCAGGTCTGCCATATGAAAGAGCTCTTATTAAGGGCACAGAAATTGTGAGGTGGGAAAGTTTGGGAAGACCTCTGCAGAAGGACAAAGAGCTTGACATTCCGAGCATCTGGTAATTGTTTCTGGAATCTCAATTAGTTTAGCAACTTGCCCGGCTGCAACCAAAATTACAGCTGGACTTGGCAGGGACCGGTGGCCAACGTTTATCTCCCAAAACAATGCAACATTAGCATGGAAAGTGCTAGCCTCATTATTCCCACATTGTTTCTGGGTCTTACTTATTGTATGAATTTCATCACCCACCATTTAGGTTTGTTATTGATCTATACAACTTCCTCAGGTACTTTTGCTTTGTTCCAGGGATCTGAAGTTTTTAAAGGCAGAGTTTGTTGAATGAGAGTTACACAGTTTAATCAAAATTAAAGTTATGTGAAGACGTTTTGGGTACCTCTAGTGAAATATCAGGGTTTTTTTTGGCGAGTTTGTGATGCTTTTCGAGTTTGTGAGGGGGATTCTACTCACTGCCATAGTGGGGCATAATTATTTTTGGCCACTGTGAGGGAAATGGTAGCACTGACCCTTAATTACTTTGCAGTTTTTGAACTTTTTGCCCCTTGACAGACTGACTCCAAGGCCAACCAAAGTGGCAAATTTCAAACAACGGTCTTGCGTGATCTTGTTTATACACTTCGGTTAATGAGTAAGTTTGCTTTTTCTTACCTTGCCAGATAATAAGGAACAATTATGACCTGAGCTGGACATATATGAAGCAACACAAGACCCAAGGTAACAATCTACAAGATTGTGATTGATCCTGTGATGCTTTGTACTTGGCTTCCTTCAAGCTGCTCATTTAGCTGAAGGGGGTCTTAATAAGCTCTAAATGCTTTCCAGTAAAGACCCCTATGTGCTTGCAATTATTTACCACCCTGTGATCACAAGAATCAAGGGCTTATTTTAGCCCTGCCAGAAGCACTTCCTTCTCCATGCCTTACTGTAGGCGGGAGGAAAAGTAGATGAAAGAACGTCTGCCTGTTATGTTTTCAAGGACAATTTGTACACTGCTGAAAGGAAACCTGCAAAAATCTTGTTCTGCCCTAAATGTCTAATTTCATTTACATCTAGGGGACAAAGGGAAGCTCTGATTTGTTTTGGCTGGATGTATGTATCATCCTTAGGGACACACTAGGGGCAGTGAACATACACACAACCAGAGCAGGGGGCTGCCAACCACCTTGGCGCCCAGGGGCAGTTTGGGGGTAAGGTGACTTGCTTAAGGGCACTTCAATAGAGAATGAGTTTTCCTTGCTGGTCCCAGGAACTGAAACTGGTGACCCTCCAGCCTCAAGCTCTCTTCTCTAACCTCAAGGCCATGGCTGCTTTCTTGAAGCAATGGGTGTCTATTCAGAATGTTTTCTGAGAGTATTCCAGTCTATCATACATATTGGACTATAGCCTCTATGACCTCTTAGGCATCGTTGTTTTGGAATGCTCTGATTAAATGGACAAATAAAGAACCTTCTTTGAAGAACATGGTGTGGCAAGTTGCTCTGATGATCCATTATGCAAATTTGGGGGAATGTCTGTAACCCACTAATAGTGGACCTTCAAAGAGCTGTCGTTTCAAAGGTACCAAAGAACTGAGAATTTTTTCTCTTAGTGGATTTTCAGGGTATGAATATTGAAAGAAAATCAACCCATTTCATTTTTTGTCTCTAATGATTGTGTAATTACACATTAAGAACATGCCATATAGTTCTTTAGAGTTCTCACATTTTTTCTTTTCCTCTGATATTTTTCTTTACTTTTATTATCTCAACTCATTTTTTCCTGTCTTTCTCTCTGCTATTTATTCTGCCTTTCTGTCTTACCTTTTTTCAGTGTATTCCTCTTTCTCTCTCTCTCAATCTCGATTTCCAAATGGTTACAGATGGATGACTATAGTACAACACATGCCAATGTACCAATATCAGTTGGTTTGCTTGTAAAAGTACATATGTACATTGTAATGATTGAGATGTTTGTGTAATTATAAGAATAATAAAAAAAAATTCATGTGCATTTGTATTTGCCTAAGGTTTACCTTATAACACTGTTGTTGCATGTGTTATGTTGTGACACATTTATACAGACACCTAATAAAATGTATAAAGATTAAAGAAGCTTCTTTCCTACAAAATTAATTTTCCCCAGCTCCACCCAATTAGAAATGTACAAGTACAATGTACATGGGTGGAAGGCTTCAGTAACGAATCCTGGGCTGTCTACTAGGTGTCTGAGGTGGGAGAGTAAGATAATGAAGTCACAGGGCATGAGGAACTAATTCAGGAACTGTTCTCGTTCTTATTTGTTTCCCACCACAGACCCTCTAATGGGTGTGGGGTGTGTATAATATGAATGGTGTAGATGACATTTTCATTCAGTAAAAGTCTTCCTTGAGCCAAAGGAGTGATACCCAGCCTTTTTCAGTCCGGTCCCTGCAGGTTTGTTTCTTCTGCCAAAATAATGGATCTCTTGCATTTAAGGAACACAGGAGGTGAATGAAAAGTTGTGGATTTATTCACAAAGAGGACGGAGTGTGTGAGGATAGACTTTTATTCTGTACATCAGGGTCTACTGAAGTCACAAGTCCTAAACTGAAGCAGATGTGTTAGAGCAGGAATATTTTAGTACATTGTATGTCCCATCCTCTTTGTTCTATCACACTCTTTATACCTTCTTACATTCCATTTTCATCTTTTTCTTTCTTTCTTTGTTCCTTCTTTCTCTCGCACTCTCGCCTCCTTGTTTTCATCCAACTTTTTTCCATTTTCTTCCATTTCTTTATTTATTTCTTTGATGTTTCTTTATCTATCTCTCCCACTCCCCCCCCCACCCCCATTTCTCTAGATCTATTCTCTCTCTCTCTCTCTCTCTGACTTGTTGCCTGGTTAAAGCAGGCCATTTGTAACTCCTCCACTCTCAGACCTCCACAGTCTCTCGTTGTCTTTGCTCTTATGCAGAACAGCAGCAGATCTGAGACGCCACTGAGAGTTAAACACAAGCAGATAATGAAAAACTGATTTCACACTGAGGTAGAACCGAGGGATGAATACCTGAAGGAAATGAGTGCATTTCCTCCTCGTGCTCATGCACTGTTCTGGTTGAGATGGAGATTTGTGGTGTGGAACACTGAGCGGACCTGATAACGAACTCATTTGGGTTCAGTTTCTCTGCCATTTCTGTGAGAAAAAAGCAAGAAATCAGCCCAGAGCCGTGATTTAGCAGCGTTAAGAGTCTTTAATCTGTAATCATAATGACCTCTCACAAACACACCCATCGTCTCAACACTGCTTTACACAGACGTGGGTAAGGGATCATGCTCAGTGCTGAAGTGACACTGACGTGGTGGAAGATTAACAAAAAAAAACAACCTGCCCATTCACTGTCCACACACCTAGCTCATTGGTCCACCTTGTAGATGTAAAGTCAGAGACAGTATCTCATCTTTAGTGGCACAGTTTGTGTCTGTCATCCTCTAGTCCGACACAGGATGTTGTTGGCTGGATATTTTTGGTTGTTGGACTATTTTCAGTCCAATGGTTACACTCAAGGCTTTAAAAACTCTAGCAGCTCTCCTGTGTCTGATCCACTCATTCCAGTACAACAAACACAAACACAACCAAATCATACCCACTCTGTGTAGGTCCTGGCCATTGAAAAGGAAGTCATAGGTGGCTAAGAAAGTCTGCAGAACCAGAGGTAATGAGTGCCTCAGACAGACAGGAGGTGCTGCTGAGTCTCTGCCACAAAATGAACAGCTCCAGCATCGGAAGCTAATTGAAATGAATCCCCACTGACCAGGAGGAAGCCAATTAACTTTTCTGGGAGCTGTGAAAGGCCAGCACCAAGGGAGTCATTTGCTGCACTGTGTCGTGATAAACGGACGCTCGTATGTGTATGATCACTCATACTTGTTTTTCTGTTTTTGTGAGTGTTTCTTTTATTTATTTTAACCTTTCCACATTTTTCGCTTGCTTTATGCTCAGCAATTAGTGTCAGAATGTTGTGTCATTTGCGTCTTTTGTCACCAGAGACGCCGAACTGTGGTGCCGACAAAGGGACAAAGGGAGCTAGCTCTTTAGCTGATACATCGCTAATTCTGATTAGCATTGCCTCTGCCATTTACTTGGCTGTGTCATCTCCCTCTCTGCTGTAACAACATGTCTGAATCTGGTGTGAGGAACGCCTCATCCATTGTGCAGCTGAACCATGTTTTGACCATCTTTCTTGAAACTTTAACAGGCCTACGAGGACAGTGAATGAATTTGCACAGTGCTATATGAGCTATGGAGCACCAAGGCCTTACATTACGCATTTAAAGAGCATCCCACCCTAAACTCAATCATTTATGCCTTTGATCTACTTTTTTTTTTTTTTAGACACCGGACTTCCATTTGTATCTACAAGTGGAGGTTAGCACTGGATTAGCATTGTGTGATATGAAATTAAAAATGGACCATCTTCACAGGCCTCACCAGATGTCCTGAAAAAAACACAAAGCTTTTAATTTGTCCAGCATTGGTAAATGATGATGGTAACACTAGAGGGTGCAACAGTGACCACCCACTTAGAAGTAAGCATCCCATTCATTTTCTCCATAGACATTTAGAAAAATGATTTTAAGGAATAAGGGCTTTTAAACATGTAGCTTAACCAATTAACTACATATCCCACAAAACACTGCGAATGGTTTCAATCAATCACTTTCACCTCATTTTCCAAACAGTTTTCGGACATCTTTTTCAATCACGTTTATCTCTAGTGTTACATATTTGTAGGAATTTTTAAGTAATTGTACAGTTTGTAGTTGTAAAATACACATTATTTCTGTTAACGAAACTGCTGTACAGTACGTTACTAGCTGTTGGTGATGGCTTCATCCCTATCTGGTGCCAGACCATGCTGTTTGAATCTCCATCGCAACTGTGGCATTTCTATTCATTCTATTCTGTGGTGGCTGGACAAAATATAATATAAAAACCAAATTTTGACTTCTGGAACAAGACTGTTCAGTGCCTCCACAGTGATCTCTGAAAACTAGCACTGCCATCATTACCAGCTGCATTTTGAAATTTAGGGTGACTGATTACATTCGGATATTTGTGTCCACATAAGTTTGGCCTGTCCTTTATTCTAGGAATGATCATTTGGAAAATGATGTTGGTATTATAAAAATAAGCAGTTATTTTAACTTGATATTTCAAAACACATTTTTCCTACTAAAAAATCCATGTCAAATATATTTGGAAAATATATCACATTGTAAAACCTATGTTTAATTTCACTGAGAGCATCTTGGCTATTTTGGAATGGCTTAAATGAGTCTGGAGTTGAAGCTCACTGCTGTTAACTGTCTTGGCGGAAAGTATGTGACATACTGAATCATGGATTTCGAGTTGATACTGGTGGTAGTGGGAGTGTGCTGGCATCTTCAGTCTAATCAAGATGGCTAAGTGGCTAGTGCTTTGCCAGTTATCCACCAGAGTCCTGTTGCTTTCTCCTCATTAGTAAAGTATACGGCTATGAATTCAACTAAGACTTGACTCTTTCTTGGAGCTTTCTCTCATTGGGAATTTCCAATTGGTTAAGTTTAGAACCATTGCCCAAGCAACTGATCGGTCACCTCTGCTGTTAACATTGAGACTACAGGACATGGGTGCAGGTAGAAAAGAAGAGTGGGAAGGTACAGATTGCTGCAATTAGCTTAATTAGTGCACAGAGTTTTAGCCAAAGCCCCCTGGACAATTTCATTTATGGTCTGGTGCACACCAGCAGATGCAAGACCTGATTAGCTTGTTAGTGCCTTCAACAGGCCATCATACTTCAACCTTGATTCCAGTCTCATACAGCCAGCAAGACTTCATCTTGTCTTACTTGTGTTTGGTTTGAGGTGTAACAACAGACAATGATAAATTTCTACTACATCTGTTAGGGGCAACCAAGCAAGAGGCTTGAAATCCAGAAGTCACCTTGCTTGATTTTGGGCATATAATAAGGATGCTGTCAAATTGGTCTAAAATGCTGTGTGTCCTAGGGCTCCTAGACTTGGTTTAGTTGCATGTTGATACTGAATAGAATTATTGGAAACCATTAAGAAGATGGGATTACAAATCATCATTGATCTCCAAATATTTTTTCAAGAAAAAGAAAAGGACACATGAGGAAGCCATACTGTGCTGGGCTCTGAGTAATACGTTTTGCCCTGATGCAGTAGCTGGAAAATAAAAAGTGACGTGTCTAACGTCTATACCTCTTACTTGCCTTTGCCTGTTTTCAGGACATTATGACCTTGTGAAGTTTGTTTAGCGGTTTAACTTTCTTCCACAAATCTACTTGTCAGAGTGAAAGGGAAAGAGTATTAATCTCCAGCTGTTGTACTTGCCATTGTTAAATTCATATCCGGAGGCAATGCCAGTGTGATCAAGAAATGCTGCGAAAGAGGGATGCAGGAATGCATCAACTTTCTTCCACAAATCTACTTGTCAGAGCAAAAGGGAAAGAGTGCCAATGTAGACGCTGACAGATTTGTGCTGTACATGTTTTAGACTGAGCAAGATATGATTTCTCCATATTGTGTAGGCAAACCTAACAAAGCCGTTGTGAAAGTACCAGGTAATCCCTGATCAAGCCATCAATCCTTGAAGTGTCCTTGCTAATTCTGAGCAGTGGGGTTTATGTGTGTTATTTATGGAGCTTGGTTTAGAGTCTTGTGCTGGGAAATACCGGTGGAGGTGGGAGGTGCAGGCTGTGGCCTTGTTGGCACTGTGACAGGTGTTTGTTCTTTCACAGCCGGAGGGGTTCGGATGCTGCCGGTACTTTAGACGAGGACAGCTTGTGAAGACAGAAGGCGTTTTAGCAAATGTGCCCAGGTTCATTGGGTTAGGAAATCTGCTGATGCTCTGGCAATGGAAATAAAGAAATAAATAACTGAATGGATCAATGAGTAAATACATGCAAATTGAGATTTTTAGGTTTGTTGTATTCTCCCTGAAAGCAAAACTTGTGTGGGCCTTGAAATACATATGAATTCCTGCTATACCTCACTGCAAGACATAGCTGGGCAACCATTGCACATCTTCATCCAGAGCACAATAACTGTTTTGTAAAGCATAGGCCTTCACCATGTGCCTTCAACTGGCTTGTGTATGATTGCCTGTTGGCATAAGGACAATGTGGCAAAACCTGTCGGACAGTTCCTGTAAACATTCAGCGGTGGTAATCGACGTTTCACTGGTCTTTTGAAGCATGCATAAAAGACCCATCACCTTCAAGAAATTTAAATGCCTGTCATGTTTGAGCACACAATTTACTGTTCCTTGCTCCTTTCCTTACTTTTTTTCTCTTGGCCCCTGGTGCCGAATGTGACCTGCATTTCTAATCCAGCAGCCTGCTTTTCAAAAAAGCTCAGAAGGTGGAAGACTTATGAAGCAAATATATTAAGAAATCTATACTTCTTGCTATATTCAGCTAGATAATTTGCATTGTGCTGTTAGGTGGCGGGTACGTAAGAGGTTCCCCCAAAATATCATCATTTCAATAATCTATTAATAATGGATAGGCTCATATGGAAGGCAGGCCGAGATTCTATTTTCTGACTTTGCTAGCAGAGAGTCTTTGTTTGACTTATCAGCCTCTGAATATTCACTCCTAACTCGAGATATATGGTATAGATTAAATTTGGTATCAGTTCCGATGCACTGTTTTTTTGTTTTTTTTTTAGAACCTTGTTTAACCCCTGATTGTCTGAGGCAATGTGACCAGTGCAAATGGAGTGACATATCTTGACCCAAGGTCACAAGTCCAGTGCATGATTTGCAATGTAAGATGATACCTAAGGCTTAGTCCACACATATATGGGTGTTTTTAAAGATGTGTTTCCTGCTGTCTTGTATAATAAAAAAAAAAAAAAAAAACCCAAACATACACTTGCATGTAGCGGTTGCCACCATAATGTGTTCTGATTCCACTGATCATTATGTAAGAATAAGAGTATACACTTTTACAAGTATTTATATTGTATTTATATTTAAATTTGTCATATTTGCAAGACTGGTTTCAAATTGAACAGGAACATATTGTCCCTATCCAATAATAATTTGACAGGGGAAGAAAAAATATTTCTTAAATTTTAGTGAAAGTCAATGTAAACAAGTAATTTTGGAGCAATTATCTCAGTCAATTCATCATGAACATTTTATGCAACATGACAGCTGCAGTGTTCATAGGGTGGTAGAAATAAAACTGAAAAAAAAAATGGAGATTCTTCATTGGAAAACAATATTTTATTAAAAGCCCATTCCCAAGATTCTTAAATTGTGTACAAATTAGATGTACCTGGCAAGCCAGTGTGAGAACATCAGCCATAAATCTTCCCCTAAACCCAACGGTAAAGTCCAGAAAGTGGAAGGGGGCTACTTTAGTGAATATAAAATATCTATGAATTATGATGAAGCAAAGTGTCCTCAATTTATAAATGACAATGTTTTGGTAGGAATATTTGTTGTAGTATTATATTTAGGCTTCAGTCATGACACCAGGTTTGGCATTGCACATAATTTGCTCATAAGAGACAATGGCACAGACCTCAGACTATGGAGAGTACATAATCTTTACATTATGAGCCAATGTACGATTTGATGTAAAATGCAGTTTTTTGGGGAAAAAGGTCAAGATGCATAGAAAAATGTACATGTTTAATACTTGTATGAAAAAGACCTAACTTTTTTGCAAACTTGACATAACCCATTTTGAGTTGTCATAGCCTTCACCTGTGACTGTGGTAACGGCTGGGATATATGAATCCAAACAGCCTTGTATGAAGTTCAGAAATAGCAGAGCAAGTGTTTAATGCTCTGGCTTCTCTGTGAGGATGAAAGACAATATAATTCATGTTTTTCCCTTTTAGGTCCCATTCACACTCTTTAAAAAGAAGCTGCAAAAAGGTTTGTATGGAAAGGAACACAGAACAGCCACTTTTGTTTCCCAAAAGAAAAGTTTAGAAACATTTGTTAGAAGAGTTGCTTTGTGTTCTTGTAAACATAGAGCTGACAAAAACAGTTTGATTCCCTACAGAACCCTTCAGTTGATGATTTTTAAAGTACTTTATTTGCAAGATGTTTTCAGAGGTTTAATAACTTTCAGCTTTGTACCGGTTCTGTACCTATTCCTAAAAGTATACATCTTAGACCAGCCTTTATTGATTAGAGTATAATGTCCTTCTGCAGACATTTGACATATCGTCCCTTACTGGCCTGTCATACATGGCATGAGTGTTTTTGAAATTATTGGAAGGAAATATTTTTGAAATATTGCTTTTTATTTTTATTTTTTTCTTTTAAAGTATTTGGACACGTGAGGGTAGGGCCTAGAGGAGAAAGCCAAGCTGCAAATGCCATCATCTCCTGGACCCTGACCTTTTCCCGGTTTACCCGCGGCCTCCAGGCAACATTACACCATCTTTATGGTTCATCGCACAGCACCAAATAATGACTCGCTATTAATTGCACATTAATTCATTATGCTGTTAGTCCACCATCCTAAATTAAGCATGAATGAGATTCTCTGCTTAGTAGCAATTTAGCATAAAGCCTCCCAGGCTCAGTCATCAGGCCTTTCAAAATTCCATCCATTTCCAATTATTCCGCTGCTAGCAGCTCAGGGAAGGAAGGCATTACATACAAACCTCATATTTGAATGAGTGTCCTTTTGTACCAGCACCAATTTACCACACAAACACATGAATCTGAATGTATAACACACATCCACATGAGCTGATGTAAAAAGGCCAGAATATTCACATGCGTAAATCTGGTTTCACACCTCACAGAGCAGCCTGTGGAACTGTAATGTCTAGGAAAGTAACATCTTGAATCTCTAGCCACTGAAGGTTAATGGAAGAATTAACTCACAGCTGTGTGCATGTGAGAGTGACTGTGTGGGTGAAACACACCCTGGAGAGGGCACCAGTCCATCACAGGGTGACACACACTCACACATTCACTCACACACTCACACCTAGGGACACATTTGAGCAGCCAATCCACATACCATAATGTGTTTTTTGGACAGTGGGAGGAAACGGTCACACAGAGGAAACCCATGTGGACACGGGGAGAATGCGGGATTTGAATACCTTGTGGAATTTTATAATATTCCATGTGAAGCCTGTTACAATCTTATGTAACATTTAAAATTATAAACTGCTGCAAAATACAGGTTGGAAAAGGATAGTTGATTACACTGCTGCCCTCCGCCAGCAGATTGGGCTGTAACTTCAGACTCAAGCCAGTCCTCTAAGCTTTTCCAGTGTGATTCCTTGGGCTAGACTCCTAACATTTCATTCAGAGATCTCTGTAGCACGATTAAATATTGGAAGTGTGTCTATAAAAGCATAAATACAACGAAAACAACTACAGCAGCATTGAAAGTATTCATCTCATAGACAAAGCTAGCGAATATGGTAAGGAGTCTTCTTGACTGACCCCACATTCCCCCGGAGTGTTGCTTCCAAAGCTTTTGTAAGCTGTGTCTATAGCCACTTTCAGGTGTTGTTTACTTCTTGCCGTGCGTCCTCTGTAATTCTGCAGCTGAGGTCTTTGTGAGCGGTGGTTTGTGGATTACAGTGATCTGATGTTTTGAGGGGGTTTCTCTACTCCGCTTTTTACAGTTCTGGTCATTTTCCTTTCTTCAGCTGGAGTTGTTTTTCCCGGATAAACTGGTTACTGCTGATTGTGAAGGACGCTGCGTCTTAGTCTACATTCTTTGCCTCAGAAATATTCTAAACTTGTGTTGCCATGAAGTTCTTCTCTGAATGTAGTCCAAAGTGTGTGTGAATCTATTGATTTTTTTAAAAGCGTCTGCATAAATATGTGGATCAGCTCGAATTATTGGTGCTGATGGGAACCAGATGTCTGAAGAATTAAAGGCCTTTAAAATCTCCCTCAGACAAGCAAAGACTCAGTATACATCGATCAGTTATAATATAAAAATAACATACACTGACCATACAGGAGCACTAGAGAGCAACAAATGGGCTAAAGTTTGTAATTAAATATGAATTAGTGTATAGATGTATTGGCAATAAACTTAAAGAGAACTGAATCAAGCTGTAAAGCCAAAAGAGAGAAACAACTGGCTTCTCTTGTCTATTTCATTTTTAATCCATAGCTGCTCTCGTATATGACACACAAAGCACATTTTGTTTTGATACTTCTGAAGGCCGTCCAGTCCAATCTTTAGTTAATTAATGTCAAAGAGTGGATTTATTATTTTCCATTAAAAAAAAAACAAACAACCAAAAAAAAAAAAAAAACTTCATTTAACATCAATAGACACTGCAGGAATATTTCATGAGGGAAACAGTTCATCATTTGGAGAAATCATTTGACTTGAATCCTGGCACCATATCTGCAAAAAAGCATATGTATGCTAATAAAAAGAGTGCTCCAAATAGTCCTTATAATACTTCTACCTTGTTATGACTTCTTATGGTTTGTACTTAATGTACACAACTGAGCTCTTGTTTTTCATTTTCATTTTAATGGAATTGTCTGTGGTGAGGGTGGCATGGTGGTGCAGCAGGTAGTGTCGCAGTCACACAGCTCCAGTGGCCTTGAGGTTGTGGGTTCGATTCCCGCTCCGGGTGACTGTCTGTGAGGAGTTGGTGTGTTCTCCCCGTGTCTGCGTGGGTTTCCTTCAGGTACTCCGGTTTCCTCCCACAGTCCATAAAGACACGTTGGTAGGTGGATTGGCAACTCCAAAGTGTCTGTGAGTGAATGTGTGTGTGTTGCCCTGTGAAGGACTGGTGCCCCCTCCAGGGTGTATTCCTGCCTTGCGCCCAATGATTCCAGGTAGGCTCTGGACCCACCGCGACACTGAATTGGATAAGCACTTACAGATAATGAATGAATGTCTGTGGTGAACCATGCATATTTTGTGAGTGATATTTCATGCCGAATTCAAGCTTAGTGATCTCATACACTTGAATTTCTGCTATTGACCAGCTTTCAGAAGCTCGACATCTGTTAAGATGGAACGGTATGTCTGAGGGGGAAAAAAGACATTTGTTAGTATGTTGCAAAAGTTTTACTTGTCTGTAAGTTTTATCACAACTGTTCATTTGTAACTCGAGTTTTGTAGCACTTTTGGTCTGTTAGTTTTCATACAGTTAGCCACCTCCCGAATTTGGAGATATTTCCACCTTAAGTGGAAAAGCTTCGATTCATGCTCCGGGTGACTGTCTGTGAGGACTGTGGTGTGTTCTCTCTGTGTCTGCGTGGGTTTCCTCCGGGTGCTCTGGTTTCCTCCCACAGTCCAAAAACACATGTAGGTGGATTGGTGACTCAAAATGGTGTGAGTGTGTGAGTGAATGTGTGTGTGTGAAGGACTGGCATTCCTGCCTTGCGCCCAATGATTCCAGTTAGGCTCTGGACCCACCACGACCCTGAACTGGATAAGTGGTTACAGATAATGAATGAATGAATGAATAGTAGAACCTGTTACTGCAGTCCAAGTTGCCAACCACCACCCTTGATTCCAGAAGAACCACAGAATATCTGTAATTGGTCCAGAATACATGCCGTGATTGATCCGTGGTTTGTTTTCATATTGCAGACTTCTAGCATGTCAGCACGTTGAAATCCTGTGTTGTGATATCTTTCAGCTCTAGTGTGAAACAGCTAGTCCAATGAGTCTGAAGCCCGAGCTAAGCACATCGTATTTGATGTATGTGAGAATGTTATCTTTTTAATTAAATGTGACGATAAGGCAGTTAACGGCATGTCTCTGGACATAGATCAGGCTGTGGACGCTCAGTGGCAGGTATTTGCTCATTCTGATGGCACCTGTCACTGGCGTGTTTTAATGAACATGTTAACGCAGGCCTGGCTGAGGCAGCGCTGCTGAATACCAATGACAGCTGGAGTCTTAAAAGGATTCTTGGCAAAGCATGCGGACCACCAAGTCTGAAAGTAATGATCCTGCGCAGACCTGTACGTAAGTATGGGTTCTACTGGAAAATGCCGTATTTGGGGTCCTGTAGAGAATGTGTTTGCTTATTTTTAAGTACCACTTTAAGCTGGTGTGTCTATACTTTTGCACACAAAAATTCCTGAAGTTTCCACAAGGCAGAACTGTACTGCGCAGTGTGTACTATAAGCTAAATCCATGCCATTGAAGTGACATGTAGGCATATAATTATGATATTACAGATCCTATGCCCTGATCTGTGACTCTGATATGGAGAGCCCTATGGACCATGGGCCCCCAAGGTCCCTGACTCTAGCCACAGACAGCTGAGAGAAATTAAGGAGCAGTTGTGGGCAGTGGGCAGTGAATTGCTCACATCAGGGGTTTAATTATAATATGAAGAAAATATTTGAATATCCTAGAGCCAATCCCTTGTGGATATGGCTGACTGTATGGATATATTGTTTTATATCATTTTGTAATTTTGCTGAGATATTACAACTCTTTCACATTTCATTATATTTAATTTAGAAATTGGAAAAATAAATAAATAAATAAATAAACCTCATTGGAGGTAATTGTTTTTACAGCTAAATCCCTAAATTCCAAGTGTTTAACTGCACACGTCTGAGCTTATTGCCCCCCGGGAGTTTGTTCCTCAACTTTTAGGAGATTGGGGCTTTTTGAGGCTCACTGTGCCAGTCTTCATAAAAGGTGAAATATGAGGACATTAAAACATGGCCGTTAATCTGTCCATTGGAATTAGCCCCATTGATCATAATTAATTCGGTGCATTATATTTCCCACTTAATTACACGTGCCACAAAGGAAAATTGCCCAGAAAATGCGGATCCCGATCCATCATGGCTGCGGAAGGGAGGAGACGCTATCTCTGGTAATTACTAAAGGTGTTCACTCCAGGGACACGGGAACTATGGCTGGGAACTGAAGATTCTATTATCGTGATCACAGCAAGAGAAGGGAAGGTGCGACCTGGAGATGAAACATCTCTCGTGCACCACTTTGGGGAATCTGCGGTGGTCCCTGGAGTTTCTGTTGTTTATCTTGTGAGCGCACTGATTCTTTGGCTTTGAACTCTATCTTGTTTATTTTTCTCTGTATTATGGCTGATATTACTTGGAAGGCCTGAGATTAGTTGCTATTGCTGTCAGCAGTGGGACCACTTTGTCAATGGCACGACAGATCGCATTGTCATTGGTGTGAATAATTTCAGTGTTGATTGTGTGACTGCTGCTTGGTCAGTCGTGCAACTACTTGTATTGTCAGTCGTGAAGTCTGCACGGTACTTCACTGTCAGTAATAGCTGCTTCTGTGGGCAGTGCGTGACTACTTGTGCTGTCAACACTGACTATATGTGATCAGTGCTAACCACCTAGACTAGCAATGATATGAATTCCCACAGTGTCATCTCCCTGCATTGTCAGTGGTGCGACTATTTGCATAATCAGTCGCACAATGTCTTTCAGTCTTAAAATCAGATTTGTGACCTCCTTCATGGTCACTGGTGCAATTATTTGTGTTGTAAGTTTTGTGCAGTTTGTAGTGTGGTCAGTGGTGCAAAAGCCATCACTAAGTAATAACTGCCTCTGTAGACAGTGGCATAGCTTCTTCTGATGTCAGCATTATAAGATGTCATATGTGCTTCGACTAATTATATTTGTAGTTACAATTGTGTCAGTGGTGCAACTTGCTGCATTTTCAGTTGTGCAACTAGTGGTACAGCTCCCTGCAGTGTCAATATCAGTGAATGCCTGCATTTTCAGTGCTGCAATTACTTGTGTCGTCTATTGTGCATTTTCTTGTCAGTGGTTTGACAGCCTGCAATGGCAGTAATTATTGCCTCAGTGGACTATGGCATCACTGCTTGACTATAGATTTTGTCATTGCTTCAACAACCTATGTTAGCATTAGAATCTGTGGTGCAGCTTCCTGCATTGCCAGTGGTACAATACCTAGATGTGTATTTTCTTGCCTTGTTATTCTAGCCTTCATTGTCAGTGATGATTCCCTGTGATGTCAGTGCTGTAACCATGTAAGTTGTCAAAGGTATGAATCACTGCATTGTCAGTGGTGCAGATATGTGGCTTGTCAGTTGTGCTACTATCTGTGGTGTCAAGGTTTTGGCAAGACTCCTTGTGATGTTAGCATTTTGACTGCCGGCATTGTCGGTGGTGTGACTGCTAGTCCTAGTAGGGGTGTGATTATCCCACAGCGTAACCTAAAACTTTAGCATAGAGTACAAAGCTACACAACTTATGGGTTTAAAGCCAATTTGTTCCCAGCAAATGTGTGTGGATGCAAACAGTAGCGTTCATGCTGGATGTTTCAGAGTGGAGCTAGAATAATAAATTCCAGTGGCCTTGTGCAGTTTTCATTCATTTATTTAACTTCAAATGAAACCTTGATCTGATTCTCTGCTTCACCAAAGTTAACCTCCCACAATTCTTTTCCTTTTCTGGCAGAGGATAATAGGAAATACCTGTATCAAAGCCTTGGCCCCATGGCCTCTATAAGGGGAACTCTACAAAGGTTTTGAAATATTCGGTATAGCCGACTACACAACTGTGTTGATGCTGAGTTATTCACTGTTGTAGAGTTTTTTAATCTAACTTTCTTTTTAGCAACTGTTTTGATCACATTTCAAGTGACACTTGTTCCACTAATTCTTTTTAGTGACCTTGACCAATAACTCCAATCCTTATAATACAACATAGTAAACAAAATTGCCAAAAAATATACAGTCAAAATGTATGTGATATTACAGTATTATTTTTGGCAATCGGACATTTTACATTCAAAAACTGTTTTGTTTACAGAACTTTTTTTTTGTTTTGCCATAAAATTAACATGTAAATAGAGTGACAAATGAGAATGAGAGAACAGAGACTGAGATATAGAAAAACTGTTAATAAGCTTCCTATATTCATCCCTTAAAAGAAGGTATTGCTGAAACAAGAGTGTGTAGTATCTGGGTGCTGCACTCCAGCACTCGAATACAGGCTGAAGGTGAACTTTCCTGACCAACCACATCAACACTAAACATGCACAGAAACACAAACACACTCACATAAATACACCAAATAATCACCCGAATGCAACCCAAAATCAAAAACATACAACCTAAAAACATAGAAAAACAAAGAAACTCTGAAAATCACAGAAAATATGGACCTTCAAGGCATGTGGGGAGCTCCCTAATGATTCTCAGCTCCTCACAGTCCTTGGCCACTTGCATTTAACAGTGAAATTGTGTATTTTTTTATAGTAAAGAGATGTAAAAATTAATGTTTTGGCTGAAAAAAGTATTTAAGGTATTTCACAGTTACAGAAACTTTTTTCTACTTTTTTCGAGTTTACAGTCATTTACTGTCATGATTTTACAGGTTTTTTTTACCATAACACTTTTTAAAGACATTTTTTACAGCGTACCCACACTACATGTCCTATCATTTAGCAAGTGATTTCCGCTACTTTTATGAAGCACCTATTGCTGAAAAGGGATGGATTGCTTGTATGATCTCTAGTCACTAAGTAGTAGTCTCTGTCTAGTTATGCTGAAGTTATAAGTGCTCTTTCATAATACAAAGCAGCCAGTCAGAACAGAGGTCATTGTCATATACTTATGATGACCATAGTAATAAAATCAGTCTGTCAATACATTGGTTCAACTGCATTGGTATGTGGACTATACACCCAGTGTAGTAATTCTTAGGACACTGGTACAGCAAAATATTGGTACTCCACATTGAATATTCCACATTCCAGCTCTGGCACTGTCCAAGCTGTTGAGCTGTTGTTCATTAAGGCTAGATTCTACTTCAGAATGTATTGCATCAGTGCCTTTGGACTAGTATTTATCTTTGCTGGCATTACCGTTTTATGGAAAAGGAAATGATGCAGTGCAGGTCATGCCAGTAACTTTGTTTTATTACTTTTTGTCCTGCTTTTTAAGCTTCACCTGGAGCTGAACCTGACCTGAAGGTGGAAAAGCTGAAGCCGCTCTAATGCACTTCATGTTCCCCTTTTTGTCTGGAGGTCTTGCTTTGCTGTGGATGGATGTAATTGGTGCTTTCTGAAAAAATAAATACATAAAAAATACCGGCAAACCTAGATCTGGCTAAGTAGTCTGTGGGAGGGTTCTCACACAGCCTACTGCTGAAGATTTCCTAGTAGGATTATGGCTTACCTTTGCTTTCACTGGACAGCTTTGACCTAAATCATTGGACAGCTGCAAACCAAACAAGTGCCCAACTCAATAATTACTGTATTTTACATAACATTTATTTATATATAAATATATATAATGTATTTGTCTTGCAGGCCCACATTGTGTCATTGTCTGTGAGAGGCTCTATTTCGGATTGAGATTCCTGGCTCAACCAAATGCTCTAAAACTCCCTCAGTAAGAGTGAGAAATGTGCATTTTTAACATGGTGTGATAAACAGTATCAGACACTGATACAGACCCCTAATCTGTAGTAAATAAAGCTTTTATTTTGACATCTGACTGCTAACATTGTGCCCTAAGGTACCATTTGGGCTCTGCTTGAATGAAAGGATCATGGCGGAAGAGCAGAAGCTGTTGACTCTTTTGTGTGTGCACTTTCCACACTCCCACGAAGCACTTTTCAGTTTAGCTATCCTTGCCATTCTGGCTCAGCTGCCATCAATCTGCCCTGCCATTAATTAGCCGTCGATTTAGCTGCTGCTTGCTTCTGAAAGAAAGGACAATGTCAGAATCCTCCCGCGCAACTCTCTGCCGCACATCACTCTCACGTTAATAAATCAATGAATAAATTGGCTGTAATTAACCCCGCTGCCGTTTGATTAATATTCTTCCGTACATAGCTATAAAACGTGTCCTTGTAGCAGCATTAGATAAACCAGTCCAGACAAGTGTCCAGTGGTGAAAAAAGAAAGATGACCAATGTGGAATCAACTGCCCTTAGAGACCCTCAGAGAACTTTAAAATGGTAAATGATAATGGATTCAATTTGTTTACTTGCTTAGTGCAATGTTAGGAGTCTAGCCCAAGGACTATTATTAGTCTGCTGTGGAATCCATGCCTGAGCTGAGAATCAAACCCATAGATTCAGTGTCTTTACCTTGCTGAATTTTTGTGGTCTAGTCTTTTTGTAAAGGGTTCTTCTGCAGTAACTAAGCACTGTGACTATACACCCTAGTCAGCCACCTCTACTAAGATCGGACCTCTACTACCAATCGGAGCAGAGGGTATTAACATACAAAACCCAAAATCTAGAAGATCCAAACCAATATTTCTAATGAAAATGATCTAATAATTTCTCTAAGAACCCTGTCCAGAGTGGTCAGAACTAGGCCACTGAGGTCTGTGTTGAGCTGCTAATGAGCAGTGAGGGGTTATAAGCCTGATGTTTGAGAGTGTGGGTGTGGAAAAATAATAAACAAATAAAGGCAGACAATCTTGGTATTTTTACTTTCAATAATATATAACTATTTAATATAAAACTATTTCTCTGGTAATTACTGGTGCTGTTGCAGTCGGAGATATCCACAGCTGACCATTTGTCAAAAACAGGTTAACTAGTATATGGAAGGACATCCAAATTGTAGGGCTGTCAGTTACAAAAACAACAGGACATTTTACACTGGGACAGAAACTGTGTCTGAAATGAAGATGATGATGATGAGCTCAGTGACAGGAATGTGGAGAGGGACAGTAGATGGGAAGGTTGGAATAATGGGATTTTGCATCATTAGCTGATATGAGTGTTATGGCTGGAAAAGCCTGATAATGGTCTCTGTATCTGGTATTAATACGGTATGAATCATGCACAGTGGTGAGGTGTTTCTTTTTTTCTGTTTTTCATTTTTGAAATGGATCCTGTACACCGATGAGTATTTGGGATGAATCCAGCATGAATCCTGTACCATGATGAGGTTCAATTATGAATCCAGTATGAATCCTGTACCATGATGAGGTTCTATTATGAATCCAGTATGAATCCTGCGGCATGATGAGGTTCTATTATGAATCCAGCATGAATCCTCTACCATGATGTGGTTCTATTATGAATCCAGTATGAATCCTCTACCATGATGAGGTTCTATTATGAATCCAGTATGAATCCTGTACCATGATGTGGTTCTATTATGAATCCAGTATGAATCCTGTGGCATGATGAGGTTCTATTATGAATCCAGTATGAATCCTCTACCATGATGAGGTTCTATTATGAATCCAGTATGAATCCTGTGGCATGATGAGGTTCTATTATGAATCCAGCATGAATCCTCTACCATGATGAGGTTCTATTATGAATCCAGCATGAATCCTCTACCATGATGTGGTTCTATTATGAATCCAGTATGAATCCTCTACCATGATGAGGTTCTATTATGAATCCAGTATGAATCCTGTACCATGATGTGGTTCTATTATGAATCCAGTATGAATCCTGTGGCACGATGAGGTTCTATTATGAATCCAGTATGAATCCTCTACCATGATGAGGTTCTATTATGAATCCAGTATGAATCCTGTACCATGATGTGGTTCTATTATGAATCCAGTATGAATCATGTGGCATGATGAGGTTCTATTATGAATCCAATATGAATCCTGTACCATGATGAGGTTCTATTATGAATCCAGTACGAATCCTGTGGCATGATGAGGTTCTATTATGAATCCAGTATAAATCTTGTGGCATGATGAGATTCTATTATGAATCAAATATAAATCCTGTGGCATGATGAGGTTCTATTATTAATCCAATATGAATCCTGCGGCATGATGAGGTTCTATTATGAATCCAGTATGAATCATGTGGCATGATGAGATTCTATTATGAATCCAATATGAATCCTGTGGCATGATGATGTTCTATTATGAATCCAGTATGAATCCCGTGGCATTATGAGGTTCTATTATGAATCCAGTATGAATCATGTGGCATGATGAGATTCTATTATGAATCCAATATGAATCCTGTGGCATGATGATATTCTATTATGAATCCAGTATGAATCCCGTGGCATGATGAGATTCTATTATGAATCAAATATAAATCCTGTGGCATTATGAGGTTCTATTATGAATCCAGTATGAATCATGTGGCATTATGAGGTTCTATTATGAATCCAGTATGAATCCTCTGACATGATGAGGTTCTATTATGAATCCTATACCATGATGTTGTTTTTTTTTATTTATTTATTTTTTAATATGTTGGATAAATCATGTATGAATCATTACACTGCTATGTTTTTGGAACAAGTCCAGTATGAATTCTGTATCCTGTTGAGGATCCAAATCCAGTATGAATGTACACACATTTTAGAAGTAAATGTGTGTTGCACTGGTAAAAGTGGATCAGACACAGCAGTACTGCTGGATGTGTTTAACCCCTCAGTGTCACAGCTGAACTGAGAATAGTCCCACAAACAATGTGTCCACTGATGAGGGACTACAGTACGACCAACACAAACTGTCCAGCGACAAATGAGCTACTGTCTCTGACTTTACATTTAAAAGGTGAACAAACTCCTGCAATACAGCCCAATTACACCACCCTCAACCAGTCACTGTCTATAATGCTAATTTACTTCATATTCATAATTATTTTAATCATACCTAAAGTCTCATAACTGATCATCAAAAAATACAGTATGTGTATGGTGTGTGTGTGTGTGTGTGTGTGTGTGTGTGTGTGTGTGTGTGTGTGTGTGTGTGTGTTCATAACCTTTTCCAACTCAAGTCCCATAATTCTCAAAGTACTTCCCATTATGCAAAACTTATGGCCTCCATGTGGTCATATTTTTCCCTGCTTCCTTCATTTTGGCTGAAAACCTGATCACCCCAGTAGCTGAATAGGCAATAGAAAACAAGTGGAGCAGTATAAGTTGCCCTGTGGGCTGATAGCCAGTGCACCATCCCCATCAAGAAGCTCAAGTGTTGGCCATAACATCATCTTTTGATTAGATGCCCCTGACCACTGTCCTTTCTGTCCACTGAGCATGTTATTTTAATAATGTCTAAATGGCCAATGCCATCAAATGAAGGAGGTGGTGGTTTTGGTCTTAAACTTGGTCTAGGCTTTAGCTGAACGATGACCCTCCCTCACCCCATCGCTCAACACAATTCTAGCCAAGGGGCTTGTCTGATGTAACTGAATTAGAAACAGAGTTAGTGTTCTCCTCCAAGTATTTAGAGTCCAGCAATGTTGTACTAGTTGCTAAAACTTCAGCAACAAAGTCCAGTTTTGTATTTTTAAGATCTTAAAGATATTATCTATGCAAAAGAGCAGTGTTCTGTTTGGCCATTCATTGTTGTGCCTCAGCGTTGATTATAGTTTACGTCTAAGTCTATTTTGGGTGGCTGCATTGTTTGACTGTAATATAATAACAACAATAATTGGTTCTGTAATCTATATTGGTAGATAATCAATGCTAAAGGGCTCTGGAGCAAATGAGTGTGACCTGAGACCTTTTTATTGGTCCGAAAGTATCTGACCACTTGGCTCCTGGAGCGGCTATTTGTGCCTGCACCTTTCTATTGACCTTAATCAAAGCAGCGGTGCAGTGGTTTAATGGGTGCAATTAGAATATGCTGAGGTGGGCCATTTCATAACCGAAGTGAGGGTCTGGCAATTCCGACAGCTCAAACTAGCCATCATCAATCAGTTGAGATATGTGTGTGTGTGTGTGTGTGTGTGAGGTTGATGATGTTTGGAGATTCCTCTGATGCCCTGACAGTAGTTCCTAGCTGATGGGAAGGTGACCCCTCATGTTAATAGCTTTTGGGGGCTGTACAGGGCGTCCGGTCACAGTGGCATCTGAGGTTTTGAAGATGTTGGACAATTCTAGAAAGACTATTATTTTGGTGGAAGCGGTGTGGGTAGGCCATTGACTATTACTACTACTACTACTACTACTACTAATAACAACAATAATAATAATAATAATACTATAAGAAATGATTCAGTATCATGTGAATGCTTGCATTTCCCCACAATTCCAATATACTTCTTTACATATGTTTTCCAGTCTTATTTCATCCTAATTCTTTCCGAAATATTTGAGTGATTCAGAAGAAATTGTGGTTAGTGATATGAGGGACATTATCAAAATTCCAATTCTCACTTACAGTCTGTTTAATATAGGGTGGATATGTATAAAGCTAGAATCTAAGGAAGGTTTGTGAGTTCTACCTCAGTCAATTCAACCTCCTTCTCTTCATCTCACATCTTTCTGTTATCAGTTATCCTTTCCACACTCTGGCTTTCCGCAGGCCTTTGTCTAGTCCTTCTCTATCCCGCTCACCTCTCAAAGCCCAAATCTCATTCTCTCTCTCTCTCTCTCTCTCTCTCTCCATCTATCTTTGACGAAGTGGAGTAAACAGTTATTATATTTATTTGCTTTTAATTAAACTGCTGCTTTTTTCCTGCTGTTCTACCAAAAGCCCACAATTAATCCAACACTTTGTTGACAATGTAGTTGTATGCAACAGCTCACAACAGCTTTCTCTCTCTCTCCCTCTCTCTCTCTCTCTCTCTCTCTCTCTCTCTCTCTCAAAAATATAGTGTTTGTTAGTGTTTGTTATAACTCAGTGTCCAAAATCAGTCCAGTCCTCCACAGCAGAATAGAGTGCACAACAGTAGAGTAAACTAGGGGACAGTAGACCACAGTAGAGTAAACTAAGGGAACAGTACACCACAGAAGGGTACCCTAGGGGACAGTACACCACAGTAGAGTACACTAGGGTACAGTACAAAACAGTAGAGAACACTATGGGACAGTAGACTACAGTAGAGTACACTAGGGTACAGCAGACCACAGTAGAGTAAACTAGGGAACAGTACACCACAGTACAGTACACTAGGAGACATTACACCACAGAAGGGTACACTAGGGGACAGTACACCACAGTAGAGTACACTAAGGAACAGCAGGCCACAGTAGAGTAAAGTAGGGCATAGTACACCACAGTAGAGTACACTAGGGTACAGCAGAGTACAGTACACTAGGAGACATTACACCACAGAAGGGTACACTAGGGGACAGTACACCAGTACAATGATTGATTGATTGGCAGATTGATGGATGGACTGATTGATTGATTGATTGATTGATTGATGGATGGATAGATTAATGGGTTGATTGATGGACTGATTGACAGACTGATGGACAGATTTACTGATGGATTGATTGATTGATCAGTCAAACTATAATAAATATCAAGAGCTCGGTTTGACTGACGGCACACTGTATAATCCAACCGCTGTCTTATTTGCTACTTGAGGAAAATCTGTTCCTCACAGAAGTGAATCATTGTCTAAAACCTCAAAACTTTAAGCCTGTCCTTGGACGTTAAAAGCAGGTTTGTAATGCAGTTTACCTGTTTTAAGAATCCGGTCACCTCCTTTCAGTCCTAATTGTGGAAGGGAAAAAGGTAGACGTCTGAATGGGTCCAAGGTAATAGACCTGGAAATATTAATTTATTTATTTGTTCCTTTCTCTGACAGCCTTCTAATAAGCTTTCATACTATAATATGTGTGGGTGGGGGTGGTGGGGGGGTGGGGGATTGCAGTGCAGTCAGGAGCTCCCACCATTTCCATATAAATAGGTTAATTTTGCTTTTCAAACAAGCAGATGGTGGGCTAAGTGGCCAGGTGGTCTTATTGTAATTAGACCCGGTTCTCAGGCAGGTCTTGGAGAACATTGTTCCACGTCCAGGTAAGTCCATTAGGCCTCTGAAATTCAACAATTTGTATCTCAACAAATTGCAATTACGAGGATGGCTGTTGATGCTGTAGTTGCTTCTTTAAACTAATGTTTCGGTCATCGTCTCTAATGGACATTACTAAAAAAAAGTATGGAGACAATTGAAACATTTTAGGAATTCCATTGTGTAGAAACCATGGAGCAACACATTTCATACTAAACACTCTGTAAACAAGCAAGATTAAAGAAAAAAAGGCCCCCCACCTTTTAAATGCTGAGGTCTGCTAACACACCTAATGCATTTGCTATAGTATGTGAGTGCTAGGCTAAAAGAGCTGCACATGAAAATTGTATCCCGATTATTTTATTAGTCCTTATAAAGGGTCTTTGTCTGATCACTCAGAGTTGTGTTCATGAATCTCTGGACATGTGACTTATGTTTGACAGTTATATTTAATAATGTCAGGCTTTCGATTGTATCTGTGATGAGTTTGCAATGCATGGCGGCACGGTGGCTTAGTGGTTAGCACGTTCGCCTCAAGTCCCATCTGGCTGGAGTTTCCATGTTCTCCCTGTGTCTGCGTGGGTTTCCTCCGGGGTCTCCGGTTTCCTTCCACAGTCCAAAAACATGGAGGGTAGGTGAATTGGTTTCTGTAATAACAGTCCTGGTTTGTGAGTGAATGAGTGTGTGAGTGAATGTGTGTGTGCCCAGATATGGATTGGCGCTCTGTTCTGGTTGAAATCCTAGTGCCCGATGCAGTCTTCCAGGTGGATGGTCGTTCCTGGTTGAGAGTACGCTGTGTGCGTTTGGCTGCCGCTTCTCTCCAGTGTGGATTGTAAAGCATCCTTGGGTATCTAGAAAGGCTAGATATAAATGTAAAAAAAAAGGTTTTGTTCCAGCTAATTTTGGAACAATTTTTGCATTTCTATTGGTCTATGTGTCACCTGCTGTGTTCAAATGATGTAGTAAACTTGTTTTTCTTTGGACAGCGACAATATGTGACATCACTACTGCAAATCTGTGCTGTCCTACTGCGCATGCACTCAGTTCCACTGGCCTGAATCTGCTGGAGTGAAGCTGCAGAGCCTCAGAACACTTTTCTAGAATTTGGCAGGGTTTGTATGCCCAGGGGCTTTGTGATATTGCTGGTGTGTGTATTTCTAAATACCATATCTTTGAATAAAACGAATAAATAAATGAGCAGAAAGAAAAAGTGAGTGTGGGGCTGGGTGGGGAAGCCCACCTGACTTCAGGGAGTGTTTATTCCACCCCCCCACCAACACACACACCCCACTCCTGTAATTGGAAACATGCCTGGCTCTAGTGAAATGGATGAGGCATCGAAGCATATTAGGCAAAGCCTATGCCAACAGAAATTACGGATGCGTGCTTTAACTGTTGAAGGCAAATTATTTTTAAAGTGTGATAAATGGTCTCTGCTTGTCAAGAAATGTGTGTGTGTGGGGGGGTTAAGATCAATTGAAATGCGTGGTGGTGGTGGTGGGGTGGGTTTAAGAGTGTGACTGTAGAGGGTGGGGGGTAAAAAAGCAGTGGGTTTGGACGATGCAGAATGTGTGTGACTGTGTGCTTGTTGTGGAAGGATGGGGATTAATGTTCTGCTTCCTAGATGCTGTTTATCTGCCAGGTTTACTGAGGTAAATTAAAGCAGTCTGCTCACATTTGCTGGGTTCTGTTCCACTAGGTGAGCAGACTGGACACATTTGTAGGATGCAGTACTGGGCAAGAGGACAGGCCAATATCAGCATTTCAGTCTCAGTCACAAAAATCTGTGGGTTGTTTTTATTTTTTATTTTTTTTTGTTTGTTTGTTTATTTTTTCCAAATTTATTTGTGTTCTCTTTATGACCACATCACTCAGATTGTCCAGTGACATTCAGGGACACATAGTGCAAACAGAGACAGCACTATAGGTCCAGGATTCATTACAAGTGACCTCTGACCCAACTTCAGAATGTGTTTCTGACCATGGCTCATCTATCACGGGGAAATATACTGTATATTGGTCATCTTTTACCACATTCATCACTCATTACACCCACTTATTACACCGACATCAGCACCATGGACAGCAACCAGTGCGTTTTTGTCCTTTGAACTCCAGTAAATTACTAGACAGTAATAAAACTGACCACACTGAAAATCAAATAAGCTCAGGAGTGGTCTTCATTTGTTTGAATCTGTGGATAAGTCCAGGCAGGTCTAATTTTACCAGACCACTACTGGCTGCAAACCATGTGTCACATAAGAAACATCAGTAATTCAGTAATGGAGAGGCAGTCATTCATGAGAGTCCAAAATAAGTCATGTACATTCATGGGTAATGTTCTGTGATGTGAATAATGGCATAGATGTGACATCTTTTATGTTTCATGCAACATTTCATGGAGCTCTGTCTAATAAATCACACAAGGCTTTTCCACAGAGAGCCTTAGACCGTAGATTTCAATGAAAAGAGAGAAGGAGTGCAGTCATTTGAAGGCAATTCATTACATGTTGTTTCTGTTTTATGATGTCAGATTATGGACAACTCTCACTCCCATATTATTACAGTAAAACACAGAAACAATGTCCACATAAGGGAAAAAAAAAATAGCCAGAGAAAAATTCCAGCTCAATGCAAAGAACAAAGAGTCAGTGTTAGTGGCTTTCTTTTTTTCTTGAAGCAGTTTCCTGACATTTATTTCTAAATCTATGTTTTATTTAATTGAGTTACTCTGGTGTGATTAAACCTCACTAGGCCCAATCCATGAGCTCCCCTGGTGTGATTAAATCTCAGTGTGTCAGTGTATGAGCATCTCACTCAGGATCAAATGCCAAAAGTTTCTCCGGTCCAAAAAAAAAAAAAAGACAAAAATAATAACCTTTTATCCTCTAGCTGTTCTATTTTTGTTGTTTGTTTGTTTGTTTTTTGGGGGGTAAAAGTTTGAGTCTAAAACACTAGTTGGCAAATGCCATTTTGGGGAGAGGACATCTTTGTGATAAAGCGCTGGGATGTGCTGTACCACGCAGGTTCTTTATAAAGCAAGCCCTCCCCCTCCACCCTCCCCCTGGATTCAATGTTCCCTCGCGTCCGCTGGACAATTAATGACCCTCCTGTGTGTTGTAAGCGGCAGGTGCTGGAGATTTATATATTTATCTGCTTTTGTTGAATGGGTTCTGTGGTGAATCTCTCCCTCCCTCTCTCTCTCTCTCTCTCTCTCTCTCTCTCTGCACTTCTGAGTGGAGTGAAGTATATTATGCACCGCACCAAGCTCAGGAATGGCTTGATGAAATGGATCTGTGCAGAATGTTTCTCAGAGTGGAGCTGTACTTCACTCATATCACAGCAGGCCCGATACATATGACAGCAGTTAAGGAATCCTATAGAAGTCCATATAACACATTTCCGACTCCACTAAGACATGAAAAACTGATGTAGTACCATCGGCAAGAGCAAAGCTCACCCCCACTGCTGTATTCCTGTCATTCCACCACACTCTGAATACCACTTGTGTGTGCATTTAGCACTTTGTGGGGACTAGACATCCCTAGAAAGATGGATAGCATTTGATTTTTGGCTTTTTTTGGATGGAATTCTCAGGAGGGATGATTTGTCTCCCGTTACCCTTATACCTAGTGGTCTATTGGAGATTCTGTACATGGCCCTTCCCATTTGGAGACCCCACTCTATAACATGAAAGGTTCACCTTTGTGCTAAACATTGCTGGTACACGGTGTAAGTAGTGGATCTGAGACTCAGCCACATTAGAGTCTTGTCCAGTTTCCAGTGTCCAGCATCCAGCGTCCAGCATGACAGGGCCGTGCTTCAGCGTGGTCCGCTGAATCCATCACCCCCTGAAAGATGTGGTCACTGGTCATAGGAATCAGCGGTGGCTGACTGAGCACGAGGCCGGCTTTTGTCTGCTTGGCCTGGCTTCACCACATTCCACCTCCTGACCCCTGCCTTTTGGAGGGAGGCGAAACAGAACTGGATGCTTCTGGATCTGCTGCCACTGTGCCAGTGTCACAAGGAAGGGCTGTGCTTTTTTCCACTGGGCTCAGGTGGTGAGCTCAAGGACCTTGAGCAGGGGAACATTTCCCATGATGGATTAACCCTGTTACATCAAGCTGTGGAGTTTGGCCTTGGAGGACCTCAGGGTTTCTTTATTGATTTCATTTTTTAGAACTCTTACAGTTCACCACCTTAAAACATGAGGGAAACCAAGAAGACCTCCATAAATTACAGGAGGGCTGGTGGTTAAGCTTAGGGTTAGGGGTAAATCTAGAGGTTTAGTGTTAAGTTTAGGGTTAGGGGTTAGGGTTGGGGTTAGAGTTAAAACCATTGGCACCACTTTAAAATAAGACTACTTATAAAAGTTTATAAATGCTTTTAAATCTCTTTATTACATGGTTATTAACTAGGTTGTAAACACCTAAAATGCCATTAATAATCATTTGCAAAACAGAGATAAAAAGAGAAACAGTAACGTCTTTTTTGTTTAAGAAAAATGTCAAAACTTAAAGTTAAAGAATAAATTGAAAATTTAAAATGTGAAATTTAATAGTTAGTTCACTTAATAGTTCAGTTAATATATTAAGGTGCACTACATTATCATCAGTGTCTAAAAAAGCCATTCTCTCATTGGGTAATCAATTCAACCTGTTGTTAAAGGGTCAAACGTATATGTGCAAAACAAATATGTGCTGAAGCTGACAGGGTTAATGTCGACTAATGGAAAAGACAAAGTAAGGTAAATATCCAGAGCCCTGAGTTTTGACAGTGTAGATTCACTAGTGGGTTTACTATTTAGGAAACAGCAGGTCATTGTTGCATTTTCTATGTATATGTTATATATGATTATTAATGACTTATAATGCATTTATAACCTAATAAATAAACATGGATGTAAAACATTTTTGAACCTTAATTGTAGTCTCATTCCAAAGTAGAGCCAATCCATTTTTTTTCCTATTAATGGAGATTGAGACTTAGGATTAGGGTAGGTGTTGAAATTAGATTTAGTGTTAAGGCTTAGGATTAGGTTTAGTATTAGGTTTAGTGTTAAAGTTAAGGCTAGATTGAGTGTTAGGGCTTAGGGTAAGTTTTATGTTAGGGTTAGGTTTTTGTTTATCATTGTTTGGTTATATTATTATTATTATTAGTAGTAGTAGTAGTATTATTATTATGGGCGGCATGGTGATGCAGCAGGTTAGTGTCGCAGTCACACAGCTCCAGGGACCTGGAGGTTGTGGGTTCGATTCCCACTTCGAGTGACTGTCTGTGAGGAGTTGGTATGTTCTCCCTGTGTCCACGTGGGTTTCCTCCGGGTGCTCCGGTTTCCTGCCACAGTCCAAAAACACATGTTGGTAGGTGGATTGGCGACTCAAAAGTGTCCATATGTGTGAATGTGTGTTTGTCTGTGTTGCCCTGTGAAGGACTTGTGCCCCCTCCAGGGTGTATTCCCGCCTTGCGCCCAATGATTCCAGGTACGCTCTACTACCGCGACCCTGAACTAGATAAGCACTTACAGATAATGAATGAATTAATTAATTATTATTATTATTTACTTTTTTAATGATTTTTAAGTGGATTGAAATGTCTCCGTTTGGGCATTCAATACCCTTCTTGCTGACTCTTGGCATTGAGTGTTCAATTATTGTTCAAGCTTTGGCCCATCTGTTGATCTGCATACTTTGTTAACTTTTTCTCTCTCTCTGTCCTTTAGTGGTCAGGACCCCCACAGGACCACCACAGAGCAGGTAGTATTTGGGTGGAGGATCTTGAGGAGTGAAGTGGTTTATCTCAGTTCTTAATTGCAGCGTGTATCACATCCTCTCCCCTCATTCAGATGCTGCTGAAGGCTTGATAAATTCACTGAGGTGTGTTAAATTTGATGAAGCCTTTTCCCTACATAATACCAACTTAAAGAGCTACACCATACACCCACCAGCCATTACATTAAGGCCACCTCGTGTCTGCACTCATTGTTCATTTTCTCAGCTCCACTTGGTAGTTCTTAAACACTGTCCACTCACTGCCCACTCTGTTATACTCCCCTACCTCCTTGGTCCACATTGTAGATGTAAAGTCAGAGATAGCTCATCTGTCTTTGCACAGCTTGTGTTGGTCATCCTCTAGCCCTTCATCAGTGGACGCAGGATGAAGTTGGCTGGATATATTTGGTCGGTGGACTATTCTCATTCCAGCAGTGACATTGTGGAGCCATGGATATTTATTGTCTGGATTGATGGAGCTCTTTTCAGTGCCTGCTTTGACCAATTAATGTTCTCCTACAAGCTGTTTGAGCTCCATGTAAATGAAAATCAGTCCAAAGAAGGAGACATTTGCTTGGAAACCCTGAGTGAACCCCCCTAATCTTAAAGCTCAAGGCCACTTTCCCTGTGTTAAAGACACTGGTGGTCTCCTCCTCACTGATTAGCCTACAGTGAGTTAGCCCGCGAGGCAGAGCTGCAGTAATTGGCGAGGCGGTGCTGTCTGCCTCTATTAAACACTCACTCTCCACTGAAATCAATTCAAAAAGCCCCTCCATTCCTCTTCATTATGGTGCCTGACCTGCCGATACGCAGCTGAAGTCTCCAAAACCCATCCACTGTGCCGGTCACTCTTCCCTCATCACTTAACTCTCAGGCTCTGGACTCATATTTCTGTTTTGAAAGCCTGTGGCTGGATGCTAATCTGAGGAAAAAGGGCTGCTATGTATGTTTACAACATTCAGAGAAAAATAAACAACACGAACTGTGCAGCAACAGAGGAGCTATTTTCTCTGACTTAACATCTACGAGGAGAACCAACAATATAAGTGTTTCTAATACAGTGGACAGTGAGTGGACACAGTGTTTAAAAACTCCAGTAGTCACTGCTGTCTGATCAACTTGGTACCCCCACTGAAGCATTAAAAATGATGGGTAAAAGCATGCTTTTGATGTTTTAATATTATGTTAAATATTAATGTTACACAGAGAATGTTGTGATATATTGCATCTATATTGTGGCATATCTTTTCTGGCTACTTTATTAGAAACACTGACCTAAGTTCACTTTCTGACCACTTTCTGAGTCCAGTCAACAACATATGACTATAATCGCATACTGTGGCTCATCTGTTGCTGTGCAACCCCTCTACTCCTCTAAGCATGGGCCAGTTACTGCGGTAGTCAGTGGTTGGCCATCCAGAAATATCCAGCCAAGAGCAGCGCTGTGGTCAGAAACAGAGTCGAGGGGCTAGAGCAGGGCTAAACACAAACATTAACAGATGGAGCTTCAGGGAAAGTGTAATAAAGTGGCCAGTGATAGAGTTCTGTTATTGCGTGCATTCATAATAGATAGAGTGGAGGATAATGAAGCTGCCTTCTTTGCGAAGGATTTCAGCGATAACCTTCAGATCCTTCCGTTGGGAACCTCTGGGTAAATGAAAGCCAGATATTCAAAACATAATTAAAGCACTATAATCAAATCAATCTTTTAACACTGTCTATATTCCATTCGGACTCCTATTTTGCATGGTACTGCAAGGTAAAGCATGGTTATTATATTTAATGACTTTCAAGTGTATTTATTTGAAGTGCAGTTTAATATTAATGACTCAGAGCACTTTAAATGGAAATGGCCTTCGTTATGAGTTTGGTACATCCCTAGTTTGTACACAGACATAGCCAGCCAGACTCCGCCCACAACTGCACCCTTATCTTAGGCAGTTGTCGCAAAAATAACATGTGGTATTAAATATTGCAGTCAAATTAACACATTGCTTCTAGATATTGAGGTCTTGGACTTGCAACATGTTGGAGAACAAAAATTCTGGCCCACATTTCTAAACTAAAGGACTGGGTTCACAACAGTGTTGAGTGATCTGACATCTTAATTCATGTTTATCTTGTGTAGTTAGTGGTACACTCATATTATTAGAGATTCCTAATACATAACTCTAAATTTAAGCTTAAGTTTAAACCCATATGATATTTTTAATAGCAGTGTGCATTTCGTGTTGAGTGGCACAAAATGGCATGAGCACACTTGTCCAACTGGAGAATCGTGCTTAATACACACATTAGGTGTGATAAAAAAAAAAAAAACTCTCATAATGAGGTCAACATTAGCTCAAATATACAACAAAAATCATTAATTCATTCAATGTTTGTAACCACTTAGCCAGTTCAGGGTCACGGTGGATCCAGAGCCTACCTGGAATCAATGGGCACAAGGCAGGAACACAACCTGGAGCGCCAATCCTTCACAGGGCAACACACTCACACCTATGAACACTTCTGAGTCACCTACCAACTTGTGTTTTTGGGCTGTGGGAGGAAACCTAAGCACCCGGTGGAAACCCACACAAACACTGGGAGAACACACCAAACTCCGCCAGGTCCATGGAGCTGTGTGACTGCGACACTACCTGCTTCGCCCATGGTATTGCCCTTCTCCCACCCATTCTTTGGTCTCAGAACGTGTTCATTTAGGCTTGTTCACTGTGCTCTGTAGACCCCAACAGGGTTGTACCTGGTCTCCACTCCTGTTTTTAATGGTCATGAACAAGGTGGCCAGGGACATGAGGTCTTCTGGCTGGGCGACTTGGAAGTTGGCATCAGCATGAGGTCATGTTTATCTCCCAGAAAAAAAGATGACATGTGCCCTCCAGGTAAGGGGCATGGACCTAGTCCATGTTGAAGTGTTCAAGTATCTCAAGGTTTGTTTATGTTTGATGGGAAGATGTATAAGATTAATAGGTTAGGTGCAGCTACATATTGGTGAAGAGGGAACTGAGCCCTAATCCCAAAGTTAGTAAACCTATTAGTTTACTACAGCACACTCTCCATGGTTGGGGAGCTCTACAGCTTGGAGTACAGCTACTGCTCTTTCATGGTGTGAGGAGCCAGTTGAAGAGGTCTGGGCATCTGGTAAAGATGCTCCCTGGACAATTCTTGCTGGAGGTATAGGCACTGCCAACTGCCCTACATCCTGGGCTATATCACCTGGCTGGCCTGGAACACCTGGAGATTTTTCCCCCTCATGACAGTGATAATATAAACATAAATGTATATACTGTAGCTAAATCTCTGATTACATGACATGGAATTGTTGCTACAGTTCTGTACAGCTTGTCCAACCTGGCAACGGTTACTATGTCACACACATCCTTTGTGGGCGGTGCCTAAACAGTTGATTTACACTGTCTTTTAGAGACCTTGGGACCTTCTTGTTTGTTTTGATTCCTTTCCCGAGCCTGGTTTGCTTTCACAGGCGAATTCCCATCAGAGTCAGAACAAAGTTTACGCTTCTGCAGATTGTTTCCTGGCGTTTTATTCAAGCGCTGCATCTGCGCAAAGAGAGAAGAGCTCCCCTCGACTAATTTGCATTTAGTCATAGATATGCCGCCGCTTTGTTTTTTGTTGTTTTTTGGGGATTTTTTTTTTTTTTTTTTTGCCTCCCCATTTCATCGGCTGAATGAATCATTCAGAAGTACTTCCACTTGTCTATTTGCATTTTGGGAAAACATCAGAGCACCGGCCCACTGAGGCTGTGTTAAAGGGGGTTTTGGAAGGGGGGTGTTTGGAGAGAGGTGGGGTGGGGGTCGGGGTGATGTCGCTGTTGTTTCCGTGGCAAATGCATCTATATTCATCTTCACTGTGGTGATAAACACAGTAATCATCAGCGCATACAGGGGTTCCTTCTCTTTTTTTATTTATTTCTTTTCCTGGCAGTGATCTCTTGCCAGATCCCTGTAGCACTCTGTTTACAGTACCACAGCAAAAAGTCACTTAGTTTTCAGTCAAAACAACCCTTTAGCAAAACACCTTCATTTGTCAGGCGATGTTTCTGAGATGTATGATAATGTACTCACATAAACAAGGGGAAAGGGAACAGAGAACAAGCGAGAAACTCCATTTCAAAAATCATAAGGGAGCTTGAGAGGCTCAGTGGTCTAAGCTTTAATCATCAGGAGATTCTAATGTTCTCCCAGATCCAGTTCCATGGTGATGCCTGAGTCATTTGAGACTGGGAGTACAATTGGCCTCGATCTTTTGGTTGATGGGATTGCCGCTTGTGTGTTTAGGATCCCTTGGATCGTGAAATCACAGAATCCCAACCAAGATCTAGGAATGAAATTCATAGCTATACCTGGCCACACCCGTTTAGACAAACCAACTTCCAATTCAAATCTGAATAGAGCTGCAGATATTTTGAGCTCTGTACAGATTCCGATATAGATGCTGGCATTGCATCACACCTCTAATAAGCACAGGCTTCTCCTTGGAGGACTGAGCCAGTTAGATTTTTGATAGACAATAGGCTTGAAGTTTATCTTGTTTGTGTGTGTGTGTGTGTGTGTGTGTGTCGCTTTGGGAATACTGCCTGTGCTCGGCTGTCACAGCAGGGGGATTTGCTACCGTGTAGTACGCTTATATCTGCAGTCTGTTGCCTGTGGTGTATTGGGCCTATATAGTCTGCAGTCATCTCTGGGGTCCTAATCCAGCTTCTGCAATGTGTTGATCATCTCTCAGCCCCAACATACGCCACTCTGCTGCTCCAGGAAAGAAGATGACGAAGGCTGTAGAAGTTTGGATTTTTGGCTACTTTTTTAAATGCTAACTTAATTGATGTGAATGCTAAAATATACCATCTGTCTCTTTCTCTTTTGCTCTCTCCTCAACTCTCACCTGCCCTTTATACCTATTGACATATCTTCTACTAGTGTATTGCAGTGAGCTTGAACCAAGCTTAGAAAGTCATGTGGTGTCAGTCTGGCTCCAAACCCCATCTCCAGGGTCGAAGCTCTGGATTCTTCCCCAGTCATGGAAAATAGCATACAGGCTGTGTCAATACTTTAGAGAACCACCTCTGTCCCATTTCTGGGGGCTGGGGCCCTTAAGCTTTTATGCATAGGATGTGAGACATGGTATGGAATTGATGTTGGACATAGTATGAAATAGTATGAAGTATCTTCTCACACTCTGTTTATCATTCCAGACATACAGAAAAATATCTCCCTACATTTTATATGAAAGTTTTACAGCCATAGCTTCATAGTGCAACACATCATATATGCATTTGCAAGAAAATTGGATTCATATTATAGAAAACATTGATCTCACCCTGTTGAAAGTTAGCTTGTACGATTGCTGTTATTGCACCATTTGCCATGAGCTAAAGAAGATGAAGCAAGAGGCTGGCTGCTTTCTCCTGCTAGTGCCATCCACACCCTGAAACTCCAGACTAATTCAGTACCATGCTGCCAGACTGCTTTAAATAATGGCATGGACGCAGGCCTCTGCAATTCATCACTCTCCACCCACTTTAACAAAGCACTGGGATATTGGGGTTTGGGAGCTGATGCAAGTGCAGGAATCAATGGTTTGAAGAGGGCCAGCGGTTATCTGGCCTAGTAATAGATTTCTAATCTCTCTAAGTCAAGTAGCTATGGGGTAAAACTCCAGGCTTTAACATTTCTCCCCTTCACACTGAGACAGGACCATGCTAACCATGTGCATATTGACCCTAGAAGGAAGTGATTACCTTTTTATTGAACAGCATTGTCGATTGAGGCATGCTTAATGATTAGCACTCATGCCACAGTAAATGTCTGTAATGACTGTGTAGTTACACATTAATAAGCATGTAACAGCATTGTAACCACTAGCTAGTCACTGTAAAACATCTAACATCAACATGTGAATGTCAGTTGATTTATCAAGTCTTGCTTCATAAAATATATCGATTGTTGCTGGGAAAAAATACCTGACGTTGATAGATATGTAATTACACTTGCTCTATTACACATGCATGTTACAGAAAATAGACTTACAATGCACTTCTTTTTAATGTATAATTCCATAGTTATAACAGACATTTAACAAAGTGGGATCAATAATTATTTTGGTGATTTATGCTATGGCACTGGTTAGTTATTAGCATTGAAAACCAAACAAATTAAATTAAAATAGCAATACCTTTGTGCTGTAACTTGGAGTCCAGTGTGAAGCAAATGTTTTCAGTTGATTACAGCACTGAGGTCATTTTGAAGAAATGACCCAGAGGCTTCAGGGTTTATTAAACGAACATGAATATCTCGGTCCAACACATTTATCTAATTAGAAAATTAGCTGTTACACAACTCTGAACAACTGTCAGATAATTCAGGATAAACACAGGGAGCTGGTCAGTGTATGACATCGTATGTTATATAACTCCAGCCAGCTGTGATATAACAGTAATGACCAGATGTTTGCAGCTGTTTCCATTTAATTCAAATGAACAAGGATATGTTAGTCCTTACTGGTTCACATAGTATTGAGATGCAGCTATTGACCATTCATTAGAATGTATACTTTACTAGAAGCGTATCACCTTGGTTTCCAATGGTCAGGACCCCCACAGGATCACCATAGGGCAGGTAATATTAAGGTAGATTATTCACAGCACTGCAGTGATACTGATGTGGTGGTGGTGTGTTAGTACGTGTTGCAAGGGTAAGAGTGGATCAGACACAGCAGTGTCTACTGGTGTTTTTTTTTTTACCTGGTGCCCACTCACATTTCACTCTTTTAGACACGCCTTTGTTGTTGATCTACCTTGTAGATTTAAAGTCAGTAAGATTAGCTCATTCATCTACCATTGAAGACCACAGTTTCTCCTTTATTGGGTGTTTGTTTGAAATTTCAGTGATGGGCATAGATTGTGAGAGAGAACAGAATGTTGCACAAACCATATCTGTTGTGTTATGTGGTCTATATCTAGTCATATCAAAAGAAACATACCACAAATCTCAGTTCTGTGCCTCCTGTGGGGGATTTCAAAGTGGTTGAAAAATGTGTTTGTGCTGTGTTTCTGCAATAAATGCCCCGAGTGTATGAACCAAATGAGACGTAGCCATTGTTCTGGTTTACACATTTAAAAACTGCCAGGATCTGTTAGCAAAAGCTGCAGGACTTTCTTAGATGAAGTATGCTGGAGAAGTTCTAAGCAGTTCCTTTGCCGCGGAGTTGCATTAGATTCATCTTTTAAGATATTAAGTGATCTTCAAATAACTATAATAATAATAATAATCAAGCCTAATAACCTTAATCACTATCTATTTCCTCAGTCTTTTATCTTCCCATGTGATGTTCTTGTTGCATTTAGACGATTAGTGATCTGTGGACTGTAGTAGACTTGTTGCTTGTTTCGCTAATGGCTAAGCTGTGATGTGTAGGGCTTTGGAACATGCCAGTGAAGGCCAGGGCAATGGATTCATCCTGAATAAGAAGTACCTATATGCTGAAGTACCCATGTCCTGAACCAGAAGTATGTATATATATATACACACACACACATTAAGGTACCTTGGACCTTGAGCCTTGAGGTAGATGTATCTAAGAGAGTGGACAGTGAAAACTCAAGCAGTCACCGCTGTGTCTGATCCACTCGTACCAGCATAAGAGACACACACAATCACCACGATGTAAATGTCACTGCAGTGTTACCAGAGTCCTGTATCTACTGAGTTCTACTTTCCCATGGTCCTTTTGCTTCCATGCTCTTATACGCTTATTTTCTCAATTCCTTATGTTCCCAGTGTCCTAAATTCATTAACTAATTTGCTGTAAGCACTTTATTGTGATCAGGTCCATTATAGGGTATCACACATACTCCCTAAACCCATACATGAGTGGACAATTCCACACAGACAGTCTGTCCACCAGAAAGTGTTTTTTGATTGTGGAAGGACACTAAACAACTAGAGAAGATCCACACAGATACAAGGAAAACACTGAACCATGAAGCTGCTTGTAAGGGACACTGCTTGCAATGCCACTGCCTGAGTCCTGTATTCAGAATCTTGACAATCAATAATTAAATATGATGCATTAGGCAAATGTAATAAATATTCTCAAGGTTATGGTTCCCATTGGAAAAGCTATAGCCAAAGCTGGCTACTGTCGCTGAAGAACAGCACTGTAAACTTTTCTAGTAGCACTGTGTGACCAATGTGATCCTTCTCTTTTGCTGTTCCAGTGGTTAGCCATCTTGGATTTTGAACGTTCAAAACTGAACCCAATCTACAGGTCCCTTTGAAGTCCTCCAGTGATCGATGTCCACTATCTGGGGCCTAGCCCGGGCAGTTTGGAGGTAATGCTTGTGGAAATGATCCTCACAGTGCTCCACACTCTACCCATGACATAAAAAAGGCACAGAATGGCAGGATAACTCATGCTAGCGCTTAGCAGGAATTGTGGCTTCTGTAGTCCCGACCTTGTTTTATTAAAAGTCCTTCTGTTGTTCCTCCTTATTCGGCTTAATACTCGTAAGGAAATAAACCTGTCGCGATGATAAGTAGTGGGTTAGGCCACGCTAACTCCTTTTTCTTTTATGAGAGTTTTGCTAGCGGCACATTCACGGCTTCGTTCCCTTTGAATTAGCGCCACAAAAAAATGGCATTCAATAAAGTGTGGTTTTTTTTCCCTTTCTGCATCTAATTTGCCAGTGTCTCATGCTGAAGATGAAGTACAGTGTGTGCTAGTTTCTCTCTCTCTCTCTCTCTCTCTCTCTCTCTCTCTTTCTCTCTCTCCCTGTGTGTATGTGTGTGTGTGTGTGTGTGTGTGCGTGTGTGTGTGTTAGGGTCTAAAGCTACATAAGGAAGAAAAGGAAGCCAATTGAAAGTGTTGACCGGCCGGAAATTATGTGAGAGGAGCTGATAGTGGGGATTTGGCAGTGGGTGAAACAATTAGCCCCTGTCAACACACAACACTGACTCCACACACTCTCTCGCACACACACACAGAGATGGTATTAGTCACCGGAGCAGAAAGAGCACGCTGGCTCACACCATCCAGAACACACACCCACTGATAGCCCCAACAGTGTCTGGACACCTGCTCGGCCTGCATTCCATCTGAAAGTAATGCCCCTGCTTTTCTGGGAGGACTTTATACTACAAGCTAGAACATTTCTTCGAGGATCTGATGGCATTAGGCCATGCAAACATTAATGTGAACATGTCCTATATTCCCCAGGTCCTACTTTCTCAAAGTCCAATATTCCCAAGATCCTACTTTCTCAAAGTTTTATATTTCCCCGGTCCTACTTTCTCAAAGTCCTATATTCGCCAAGTCCTTCTTTCTCGTGGTCCTATATTTCTAAGGTCCTACTTTCTCAATATCCTATTTTCCCAAGGTTCTTTTTTCTCAAAGTCCTATATTCCCCAGGTCCTACTTTGTCAAAGTCCTATATTCCCCAGGTCATATTTTCTCATAGTCCTATATTTCCAAGTCTTGCTTTCTCAACGTCCTATCTTGCCCAGGTCCTACGTTTTCAAAGTCCAATATTTCCAGGTCCTACGTTTTCAAAGTCCAATATTTCCCAGGTCCTACTTTTTCAAAGTTCAATATTCCCCAGGTCCTACTTTCTCAAAGTCCAATATTTCCCAGGTCCTACTTTCTCAAAATCCTATTTTCCCAAGATCCTACTTTCTCAAAGTCCTATTTTCCCAAGATCCTACTTTCTCAAAGTCCTATATTCCCCAAGGTCCCACTTTCTCAAAGCCCTTACTTTGCATTATTAGAACATTGCTGTGAGAGTTTGATGACATTTAGTGATGAGAACACCAGTGTGGTCAGATATTGATGTTGTATATTTGAATGACAGTATTCCTGTGTTCCCTCTAGTTGGTTCTGGAATGCCTCTCCAATTCATTCCAAAGGTATTGGATGGCACTCCATCAATGCAGACTCCATTATACGTCCACCATATACTCCTGTAGTCAACACTTGATGCTTCTTTAAGTAACAAGGAGGAATGTTTCTAATAAAGTGTCCGTGAGTGTATGTTGTAGGGTACATTCGCTTTTATGGGTCTTTCTAATCTTGATACATCAAAGGATAAGTAGGATGCTGATGATGGTGATGGTGAAGAGGTCACAGCAACACTTTGGATCAAACTGGATAGCACCTGAGTGTGGAATATGGAAGTCTGTAGCTTGGGAAAATTGAATGGATGGAAGTGAGGAAAGTGGGGCGTCCTCTTTCTCTTTCCAATCTGTCCAGGAAGAAGAGATCAAAAGCTCAAGACTGAAGGCGGAGTATGGGGTGGGGTGTTGTGTGTGTGGGGGGGTCTTCTATTTCAGCGTTCAACATCCTCACCAGCCTTACGCCACTGATTGGCAAGCGGCACTCGTTTGTAGCCCTCATGCATTATTCATCCGCCAGAGCAGGAAACAAACAGGAGCCTCTGGCACTTCATCCACACACTTCCCGTCTCTGGGGTCCCGCGCCTGGAACAAACCATGGCAGGGAATCAATATGGCGCCTGCGTGAGCTGCGCACCCCCCAACCCCACCCCCACCCTTCTAATGCGTATGCCACTCCAGGTAAGCTGACCTCTTTAGTCAAACTGACTTAAAACCCAGCTCTTTTCTCAGATCCCCTTCTACTGTGTTTTCCTATTTACCTGGAATCTACCCGGAACCAAACACAGCCAAAACATTGTCCACCATGTCTTTATCCCAGAGTTCTGTTTAGAGCCATGTACACTTGTGGATTTAGGATGGAAAACCAGTTCAGATGGAGCAAAATTCCAAGTATATTGTGGTATATACAACCATTTTTATCAAACCACAGTGTTCGTGGAACTTTGCTCTAACACCCAAGAGATAATGTACCATATTGGCGTTAAGAGCACTATACCCAATCAGCTACAAGATTAAAATAATTGACAAGTGAAGTGGATAACACAGTTTATCTCAGAGTACAGTGCTAATGGCTGGAATACATTAGGCTGTATGTCCAAAAAATATGTAATTTCCGGAAAAAAAGGGGGACACTTGGGGATCATGGGTGTCGTGGCTGGAGTCTTCGTGTAGAACCATGTTGTAGGACCATGAAAGAGTGTGTGTGAGAGAGAGAGAGAGATAGAGAGAGAGAGATAGAGAGATAGAGAGAGAGAGAGAGAGAGAGAGAGAGAGAGAGAGAGAGAGAGAGGTAAATAGATGATTAAAATGACTTAGCTAAGAAATGCACATTAACACATAAATATTTACTTCTTTATAACTTCTACTAATAATAAATATGCCTTAGTAGGTAACCATTTTCTTTCATTTCCTCTCATGTCTTAAAAGAGAATAAGTACATAAATAAATAAATACAATAATTAAAATAAAAAAAATAAGGGAAAGGTCAAACTAGGTTTACATTTGCATTGACCAATGGGTGCTGTAGATACACTACAGTGTTGGTGAGAAGGCGGGACTTAAACAGACATGTTTAATGCTGTATAAATCCACACACAGAAGTTGTATCCACTGGTGAAATCAAAGCTGAAATGAAATCCTGGAAATTTTACACAGTTTAGAAATCCCTTCCGGACTCATTTTTCACACCCCGAAGAGAGGACGTGTCTGGGACGTATGTGCTCTGTATGTAGATGAACTGTCCAGTCTTAAATTTGAAATTGGAAGCAGGAGATGTGGATGTGCGTGAGGATCTAACAACCTGATATCATGGCTGAAACGTACCTATGCTACTAAAAGACCACACCAGCTAAAATGTACATTTAACTACATTTAACTTGATATGCGCCCCCTAGCCTCTAAGGCCACTTGGAAAACGGCATGCTGAACCAAAGCATTCAAGTAGAAGATTATTTCAAGTAGAACTTTTTTTAGTGGAAAAATGTGATTAGAATATTTTTGCAATCAACTGATATGCCACACACAAATAAATGCAGTATACAAAAGCACACACACACATATATATATATATATATATATATATATATATATATATATATATATATATATATATTCATTCATTATCAGTAACCGCTTATCCAATTCAGGGTCACGGTGGGTCCAGAGCCTACCTGGAATCATTGGGCGCAACTCCTCACAGACAGTCACCCAGAGCAGGAATCAAACCCACAACCTCCAGGTCCCTGGAGCTGTGTGACTGCGACACTAACCTGCTGCGCCACCGTGCCGCCCTACACATTTTTCCACTAAAAAAGTTAAATAATCTTCTACTTGAATACTTTGGTTCAGCATGCCGTTTTCCAAGCGGCCTTAGAGGCTAGGGGGCACATATCAAGTTACACGTAGTTAAATGTACATTTTAACATTTTAGATTTAGTGTGGTCTTTTAGTAGCATAGGTACGTTTCAGCCATGATATCAGGTTGGGATCTAAGCCCTTTGACAGCTTTGGTAGGTATCAAGCACTGCCTCCCCAGAACCCCCCACAAGACTAGTTGATATAGAAGTGGTCTGACAAAGGATCTGTTGACGATCCGATGGCAGGTAGCCATAGCAAACGTTAGTAAGGTCTGAGACTGGTCTTAGCGAAGAGAGGGAGGGGCTGTGTTAAAGATCCATCGAAGGGAAATCGGATGAAGTCGGCTGTGTCAGAGATCAGGGCTTTTTTTATAACCTTCTGGAAATGTGGGGGGTCTCTAGGGGGCGCCGGTGTCAGGAGAAGGCTCAGAACTGTTTTAAAATGAGCCACATTTGATTTTCCTCACCCCATGAGGCAGAAGTGAACACTTGCCTGCTGTTTTCATTTACATTACTTTAAACGAACCCTCTGAAGGTTCACCTCCTTTTTGGAGGGTCAAGAAACACAGCCCTGTGCAAAAGCCAGGACCACTCTTCATTGATTTGTCGAAGCAGCTTTTAAGTCAGTTATTTCTTTCTCTGGAGATGTTTCTCAGAAAATATCAGAGAATCCGTCTCCTATGGACGGCTAATGGAAGGCTGTCTTTGGCTCTTACTTTTGTTGGCATCTACTTTTAACTTGCTGTGTATGTCCCTGTTTTCTTTGCTAGATGGCTGCAGAGAGCAAACTGACCCTTGCTTTCATGCTCCAAAGGCCAGCTTCTCATGTTCTGAGTGCTATGTAACGGTAAGCCTCTAAGAATGCCTTTCCAAACCCCCACCCCTGTCCTTTCTTGTCAAGTCTGGACAGGTGGTCTGGCGTAGTGTCTAATGTAAAGCGCTAATAGCAGATTTGACAGACACTACTAGAAAGGAGCACAGTGTTCTTTCACTGTGACATTTCCAACATCATTTCTGAAGGTAGTGCTGCTTTCTGGTCTGGCGTACCACATTGTGAAGCCTTAAAAGGTTGGGATGAGCTTCCAGTTGCCTGGCTATTTCAGCCATAGCATCAAAGAAAGAAAAACAGAGGCATCCCAGCAGGCCCTGCATCAGCCCTGATATGAGTCAGGCCACGTTTAGTGGGAGAAGTGCCCCTTTCCCTCTCCTTCAGTGCCCTCAGACCCACTGTTTTATCTCCCTCTCAGTGCTGTGCCAGGGGTTTTGTGTTCAGGAGGTTGTTTACCTGCTTTTTCCCCCCACTTTACCTTTGCAGACTTTTCCTTTCCCAGGCATTTACGCCTTTACAGTGGTGCTTTGGAAGAGACATATCCGGAAGGTTCCTAAAGCGCATGTCAGAAGTCATGAAAGGCTTCATGTCTATGGTATAAAAGACGAATGGCTGACAGATATAGGGGCTTCAATGCTCATGGATATTCCCAAAGGAACCGGCAAACAGTTAATGGCCAACCTTGCTGTTGACTCGCTTGCTGTTGTAGGTTCACCTTTGGGTGGTGCTGTTAGGATGGACTGTGATATTTACCAGCTCTGAGATTAGGAAACATTCCTTCTGATGATGTGATTTAAAGGTGGGAGGACATTTTGAAAAATGCAGCATTGTTAACCTGGGTCCTGGTATGGCCTGAAGGGGACGTAGATATTAAAATCCATGGACAAAGTATTGTAAGCACTCCTATACTTAGTGATTTTGGCTATGGTATGGTTCCCCTTTTGCAGACAGGTTCAAGAGTGTATCATCTCCAGTAGAACTGGGGGTCTATGGTCGCCTATGCCAGATGTCAATGATCTACCGGAGGAGTGTAAAGCTTCCCAGCAGTAAGATGCAGACTAGTCCAGTGGCATTTCCTGCGATACCTTTAGAGTTATTTGGATTGGCTTTTGTGATCCCAAACCTAATCATCCAATGTCTAAATATGTCTTAACGGGAATATTTCAATATGGAACAAGCCTAGAAACGTCAGACGAGCAGTTGTCCACAACCTCCTAGGGTCGTGCATTGCTCTCGTCTTTTCCGGGGTCGTCTTCATCATTTGTCAGATGGACAGTAGGTAACAGAAAGTAGTCATTAGCCCCCTGCCTAGCCAGGGGGACTCAATTGGGGGCAGAAAACACAGCACTGTTCATTTTCCACTTGGTTTCAACTTAAAGACCCGAGTGGTGGCACTGAAAAATAGAAGGCACTGTGGCTCGTTTGTCTGCTAGCTCGGATTGTTTGTGTAATATGTCATCCCTACTTTCCCCGCTCTCTCTTTTTTTCTTCTTTTCTCCTGTCCCCCCATCCCTCGCTCCGTAATCCAGACTGACGGCAAGAAGGTGCTCGTAATGCATCCTGTGACGGATCAAATGGGAAGTGACAGTGGGGAGTTATGTATGGCTGCGGGGATGCCATTACCCCCACACTAAAATATGAGGCAGGGATACTCTCTGTCTCCGCCAAAGGTGTACAAATGGCTTTTAATACGCACCTCCGCTGTCATTAACTCTGGATGAATGCTGCGCTCGTTATGGCCTTTTCTTCAGTGTTTCATTACTGTTGGTAGTGCCGTTATTACACCAGAGAGGCCTAAACATCTGTTTGCCCAAGGTCTGGTCATCTAACTATGCTTTGGATAGAAGAAAAGTGAAGAGAAATTTATTTGTATTATTTTATTAATCCCTTGGGGAAATTTTTGAGCAATTTTAGTACAGACACACACACACACACACACACACACACACACACACACACACACGCACACACACAGCCAGAGTAGTTGAGGCAGTTAGAGCAGCTGGGGCAGTTACGTGCCTTGCTCAAATGAACATCAGCCTTGGATATCAAGGCAGAAGATAGTGCTCTTCCTTTGCTGCCCAATTTGTTTTTCCCATTGGTCCTGGGGGTGATCCAGTAAGCTTTGGGTCCCAACCTCACTTGTCTATCCTTGAGGCCACAGCTGCCCCCAGATCTTAGACCTTTCAGAGACAGGAATGAATCAAATGTCACTTTGTTGTGACATCACAACCTTGATGAATAACAAACAACAACAAATAAGCCTATATCTTTTAAAGCAGCATCCATTCAAATGAAAGCCTTACTACACCACAATAGATGGACAGTCCAGTATTTTGTAGCTGGCAGGAATGTGATAATGCCTGGAAATTGCTATCGATGCCTGAGGCCTTTAAGTCTTGGACTGTCAATAAGGCTAACATCTCTGGCTGGTAATATGAATGATGGCTGCTATAGAGCGAGGGTCATTGTGTGGTCTTTTCTCATGAAAAGGGATCATAATTTGTCAAGTCTCTCAAGCTGGTTGCTTTAGACGAACCTTTCGTTTGATGTGTCTCACAAGCCTGGTATTTGACCTTGAGCGTCTTAATGGGCATGGAAGTGACCAACCTTGTTCTTGCTTCCTTATTGGCTCTACAATTCAGAATGCACTTCTTTTCCTTAGGGATATGCAAAACCTGTGAATAATTTGTCAGAAAGTGGAGGGGGGGGGGGTTACTAGGTTTACTAAAGCTTACAGTCTCTGCCTTTTAGACCCAAGAGTAAATTTGGAATACTATAGGAGTGTGTACAGGTAGTGGGAGGGGCTCTGTGAAGTCTGTTACTTGGTAGCCTCTCCCACTACCTGCTTGTCTAAATTCATAGTCAATCCTGGTGCATAATGTGGTTGAATTATTGTTTTACAGGCATTTTTTCCATATAGCACTACAATTGTTATAAATATGAAGACTGTAAACAATGTTGGCCTTAAAAATAAATAAATAAATAAATACAAAACCCATGATTTCCCATGTGAGAATTTATTTATTTATTTATTTGTTTATTTATTTATTTTCCCGAATGAGCCTCACCCATAGCTATTTTGTCAGGAATAATAAACAAACAAAGTAAAAGCATACAAACAAATGGGCACACCTTCCTTGTTTACTTTCTGTGGAAGGCTTTGGGCACAGAGGTGAACCTGAAGTGGACGTGGCTTATGTAAATTAGCCACTCGTCTGTCAAGAAGTGAGTGTTTGGACACCGGAAGGTGAGGCCGGGGGTTAGTGTGGATTGATGGACGTGATGCATGCCGTGGAAGTAAAGCAGAGCCAAAGATGAGGCCACCACCCTCACTGTCTTCCAGCTTTCAAACTAGTCCTGTGTAGTTGACCTGAGGTGGTATGGGTAATTTACATCCAGAATGTAAACATATTTTCAGCAGTGACAAAGATCAAACTAATTTGAACACTGAATTAAATATTGAGGAGGGGGATTTTTACATTCTTAACCACTGTGGCAGCTCGGGTAGTTTCAATAGAAAAGCACTCAATGGGATTGCAATGGGATGTTCTAGAGCAGCCACACATGACCTTAAGGTCATCACATCCAATGCCAATCCTTGATGAAATCCCCAGGGCTTTGAGCTGGGGCTGGGCATTTTCTGGATGTCTAGAGTGAGTTATGATCCAGAGTGAATCATCCAACATCAGTCCATGACCTCGATAAAGTGCTTGAGGATGAATACAATCAAATCCTCACTGAACTATTCCGACACCTGCTGCAAAGCCTTCCTAGAAGCTGTTAGAGCAGCAAAGAGAGACCACCTACCTGTTGAAGTCCTTAGTTGCCAGATAAATGTTGGAAGAACAGGTGGTCATGCTATTGGCCGGACGAGTGCATGGTTCCCTGAGAGGTTAGCAGCAAAGCTCCATAAGTGACCCATTCATTGTAGACTTTCTCATGAGTGCCCCCTAGTGACTTCTCTGTGGAAATTTCTTTTCATGCTCAATTTCTGTTTAGGAATCCTCAGTGGGAATTCTGAGGTTCAGTGTGGCTGCCGCGATAAAGCTTCTCTCCGGAGCTGGCCGAATATCATAGGTTCATCCTCCATAAAGGAAAGGTGCGGCCTAATACCTGTAGCACTCCTTAAATCCCTGCTTTAATTAACAGAGGATTAAGAGAAATGTCTTTTATCTGCAGTGCTGCCTGTTATTAAGGCATGCATGCCAGCTATCACCACTTAATTTCTCCTGCTTTTTCATTTGCCTTCATTAGCTCGGGTCTGAGTTTCTTGAACTGAAGTGGGCAGAGTTTCACGCTGATTCAGTTTTACGGCATGTGTTTGAGAGAAAAAATAAAACACTACATTCTCTCCAGGCTCTTTATTCATAACGGTGCTTTGTAATCACATTCGATTGTCTCTTGCATCCTCACACTCAGCTGTAATTGTTTCAAGAGGTTATTTCTCGTCGGAGCAGTTTTATTGATTCATAGACTTAATTGTGCTTCCTTTCTTACCGGCACGCTTGTTATAACTGTATTAAACATCATTTATACCTTAGTTATACCTTATTTTTATGCTAGTACCTGGTTGATCTACATTGCTACATTTTAGATTTGTATGTTGTATGTTCTACATGATAACACTATATAACACTAACACAATGATAACATTATAAATAAATTATATATATATATATATATATATATATATATATATATATATATATATATATATATAATTAGCCCCCCTCCAGGGTGTAGTCCCTCCTTGCGCCCAATGATTCCAGGTAGGCTCTGGACCCACCGCGACCCTGAACTGGATAAGGTTTACAGATAATGAATGAATAATTAGGTGGAATAGAAAATTAAAATATGAATTGTGCTTGCAGAAGTGTAGTTGTTGCACAATTCTAAGGGCAGGCAAAACATTAGTAAATGAATTATTGTGCAGGAGTTTAGTCGCTGCACTATGTTAGGTGGAAACATTTGAAATAATACATGTGGGTACCAGATTTCTACATCATGTACCATTTAAGGTGGAATTGAAAATGATGCAGATCCTGTGATATTTCAAGTGAAAAAAAGTGAAAAAAGTAGTGCACCAATTAATGTGGAATGAAAATAACTATGGTACATGATATAAGTTTCTGTGCAGGACTGTAGATGTTGCACCATTTAAGATCATCATTAAAGCAAAATATTAAAATAGGTTGCTGGGGTATTAAGTAGCTGCTGTACTCTTTAAGGTGGGATGGGAAATATGAATAAGAAACTTGGGTGCCAGAATGTAACTTCTGCATCATTTAAGTTAGCAAAATACATTAGAAAAATGAGCTGGAGTTCCAGAAATGAGCTATTGCAGCTCTTAATGTAATTTGTTAGTGTTAGGTTTTGCCATATTTTGCTGAATTTTACAAAAGTGCTGCACAAAACTTAAAGCCTTTTAACTGCTTGGTATTTCTAGCACTGTTCATATATTCATGCATCTATATCGAAGACTGCATTTTAATATGCTTTGTCTTTATCTTCCTGCCTTATATCAAGAGATCTAATCTGCAATGGGCGGGCTGTTGTGTCCCCCCGATCAGCAATAAAAGTCTCATTTACTCCCCATTACAACTGAGATCAATTGGTGCCCATTGGGAGGCTCTCAATAATGCTCCAATACCATCACCTTCGCCACATGCTTTCAATTACCCGATCAATGAGAAAAGTTTCATTAAGAGCAAACAAAGAGCCGTCGCTGAGCCATATTTCAGAATATGAGGAAAGGCCCAGGGGAAGGAGGCTGGGAGCGGGTGGGCGAGATGTAGCTGGGCCCATTTGGTTAAGGTTTAAACAAAAGGCATTTAGATGAGCGTCTGGGTGTCATTGAGACGCTGCTGAGCTGCTGGTGAGCTGCTGGAACGTGAGGATGCTCAGCCGCAGAAGATGAATCATGGCATGCACCGAGGAGCTTGGCAAGTCCTAAGGTAATGATAAATTGGCCGTGACATAGAAGAGCTACTCGTGAAGAATGATAATGTGCTCGGTTTGAGGACTCAACCTTCTCTCTCTCCTCAGAGCCGCCGAACGATGAAGGAGAAGCTCCTTCTTGTGAAAGAGAATACTAGCAACATCACATGGCATTATATCATATCTGCAGCATTATAATCCCAGGCCTTACAAAGATTTGTGATAGTTGTGTTATCCTACTGAACCGGTGACAATAGGGTTCGATTTCCTGCTCGAGTACAGCATAGTTCTGTAAAAACTGATGACTAGGTTTCCAACTCCTGAAAAACAATCTCGTAGCATTATCCCTCTACCACCTTTTAAGTTGTCACAATGCAGTCAGGCAGGTAAGGTTCTTCATACCTCCCAGATTTGTCCATCAGAGTGTTAGAGAAGAGTGATTTGTCACATGGATGTGAGCTCCACTCCATATCATGCTTAGTGATATAAGACTTGCATTCAGCTTCTTGGCTATGGAAACCCATGCTATGTAGCTACTAGCGCACAGATTTTGTGCCGATGTTAATGCCAGAGCAGGCTTGGGAGATATTTAGTCTGCAGAACACTGGCCATTGCACATTGTGCACCTCTGCACTTGACAGCAGCACTTTGTAACTATACATGGTGAGCCATTTCATAGCTGAGTTGCTGTGGTTCCTAAACACTTCAGTAATACTACTCACAACTTACTGTTCAGTATCTAGCAGAGAAGAAATTTCACAAATTTGTTTCAGTGGTGCAGTCCTACTACAGTAGCATGTTCAAATTTAGTGAGCCTTTTAGAATGTCCCATTCTTTCACAAATCTTTGTAAAAGAATGATTAGGTCCCTGGTTTTATACAGTTGAGTCAATAAGACTAAATGAAACACCTGAGCTAAATGATTAGCATGTGTCAGAGTACTTTTGTCCACATAGACATAATGCATGTTATTAGCCAAATGCCTTCCTATTCTCTGTATTCATTTCAAAATATACCAACTCTTAGAGTATTTGAAAGTATATAATAATAATGGACATCCGTCCAATTGATGCTGCATGGTTTCTGAGAAAACACTGGATGAGGGGGTTTTAAGAGAATGGGCATCTGTACTGTTGTGAGTGTTTATGAAGCTCAATCTGTACCCTTCTTAGAATCTCTGGGAGGAGAAACGCAAAACCTTGATGTTTGCAAAAGATTGCACGATTCCACTTTTCTTTGTATACCACACTTTTCCAGGAGATTGAAATATCTCCACTCTCCAATTGGCACTCCAAGGTAAGACCACCTTTTCCCCTCTGCTCTTTCAGCCAATTTTTTTTTTTTTTGTGCCTAGATTGTTCCTTTCCTCTGGAAATAGCCATTCCCCACTTCACCACCACTTTGCCCAATCACCACAAATAACAGGATTACTGGCCGTCAACTCATTTCATGAGGACCACCGCCTGGTCACCTTAATGCTAGTGTCCCTGATTGAATCAATTGTGCATGATAATGGTTAGGGAGTGCTGGCATTAGTCCTGCAAATCTCAACAAGCCAGGCCTCAGCATGACATCCAACAAACAGGGAATATGTGTCTGTGGGATGGATGGGGGATGTGATGGACTTGACTGGAATTATAGGGTTTGACCATTGCAATTGACAGCCTTCTGTTCATAACTGCCCCTGCATCACGTACGTGTTTCTGGTTTAATGTCGCACTTGACTGGTCATCAGCAGGTATAATGTTAGCTGGCCACGAAAGACTGTGATTTCACCACACCATGGGTCACCATATTCTCTCAAATCTGAAGTCAGTTACCTCCACGTTTACAAAGTAACTACACTCTACATATTGTGTTCTGCTCACTGGCCACTTCATTGGAAACATCCAGTTTGTACTTGGACTAAGTGGTCAATTTACTCGAATTACCAATCTTGTACATTCACTAACTGACCATTTTACTGGAAACACCCACCTTCCACTTGCACTCACTGACCAATTTATTGTAAAAAACTCACCTCATACCAGCATTTACTGGCCAATTTATTGGAAAAATCACCTTTGTACTTCCACTCACTGGACACTTGGATACCTATTCTTTGTACTAGTACTCATTGACCAAATTATAGGAATCACCAACCTGTTACCTCCACTAACTGGCCACTTTATTTGAAAAACCCACCTTGTACTTGTACTCACTGAGCCTTTCAGAACTTGCTGCAATATCACATGCTTGGCCATTAAAGCCACGTCAGGACATTCACAAAAGTTTAGGGCTGGATTTGTCATGTGGACCATCAAAACTGACATAGCTTTCTTCTCATAATTGGCCCTACCTTCTCCGGGTGTTTATGGTTGCATGTTGCACTTGGCAGATCATCATTTTAGGAGTGATTCTAGCTGCCTGGGAGAGACAGTGTGATTTTACCATACCATGTGTTGGCACTTTTTCCCAATCCAAGGTCAATTACCTGCCTGTTTAGAGGGAACAAAAACTAACAAGGTAGAAATAAGACTGCTCTCTTAAATGTCTAACAAAGTACAAACAAGGCTGATATCTTAAATGTCTGCTTCTTGGGTGAAGAGAAGCAGAGTTTATGAGGGCCTTAACCCATTTCCTTTATATCTTAATTGTTCATTTCTGAGGAGTGGTTGATTTTGGAGGGTGATGGACAATTCCAGCTTTGGGTTAAAAAGTAGTAATCAGCATATCAATAAAACCAAACTGTGAGGCAATGAATCCACATTGATTCAGTGAATGGCAAACTCTCCCCAACACCAAAGCCAGTATTGACCCAGTACCAAAGTGCTCACCATCTCTGTTCTTTGCTTGACACTCGGAGAGTGCTTAGACGTTTAGGCTTGGAGTGTGAGAAGGGGCAGAATGGCTTTACTGTACTTCCATACACTGATCACATTATTGGAACACATATTTTCTATTAGTACTTGCTGGAAACACCCATATTGTACTTTCACTCACTGGCCACTTCTTCACAAGAACAACAGTGACATTTGATATGAAGTGGCCAGTTTGTGGAAGTGCAAGGCTGGTGTTTGTAATAAAGTGGCTAGTGTGTGTGTGTGTGTGTGTGTGTGTGTGTGTGTGTGTGTGTTATCTGATGCTGGAAACTGGCTGGCCTTGGCTCAGTGTGGATGTGTTTGCATACTTATTATGGGTGGTTTTTAAAGTGAGGAAGGCAGTTCTTCTGCCGGTACGGAGGCGTACTCATGCTGCGTAACTCTTTCTGTAAAGCGGCCTTGCTGCCGAAGGTTTAGATTTAATTATTTCCTGTCACCGAATGCTCATTCTAATTCCCGAATGGCTTTAATTACCCAACGGTTTTAGCGCTTATTAATATGTACTGGTTAATCTATACTTTAAATAAGCCTGCCGTCAGCGCAGTGTGTTACCTGCTATTAAATGTTCACACTGTATGACTGTTGTTCGCTGACAGAACAATTCTGGAACAATGGCTTATATAAGAAGTCTTTTGAGGTTATTGTATGTCTCACTTTGAGATGATGTCAGTAAAGGCTTGTCTCAGTTCTATAGCAGACTGTGGGTTCGGTTCCTTTTCAGATGTTTTTTGGCCACATTGCAGTGACAATATTATACTTGTTTGTGAACTTTAATGACACATGCAATCCCTTTTCCACAAGTTTATACATTTCGTTGAAATTGATGAGGGTTGCTGGGTCCTTGGCTCCAACCTCCCTCGGAAAACTTCTAAGATGATTTCCAGTTTATATTAAGCATCTCTGTATATGTCACCAATACATATACAGTAGTACAGTATCTGTAAATGCACATATTTACCAACTACATTTTTATTCTTGTAATTACACAAATATACCTTAATTTTTCCAATGTAATTGCATATTCATACACAAATATAAATGGAAGATGGTCAGGGTGTGTTTGCAGAAGTGATACTACTATAATCTATATGTATGAGTGAAACTATCACCAGTAGTTACACAATTATTACATGTGTTGTTAATGTGTAATTACACAGATATTATAGACACAAAATAAAGTTGTGTTATGAAATTAAATGTCCAGTTCTCACCAATGCAGATGCAGTTATCTCTGAAGTTCCTCCCTCTTTTAAAAAACATCATCAGAAGGGGGTTTTTCTAGTCTTTGAGCCCTACAGTATCATTCTAGAGACCTCCGCAGCAGCATGTAGGAGGTGAGTAGGCACATTTACAAGAGATGTAGTCATGGATACCTCTTTCATTTTGGTCCAAGTGCCTCTTTAAATGCAATTCACTGCAGAATTCACAGTGTCATTAAAGGGGGACCAGTCTGGTAAAAAATGTATTACAAGTGGCGGCTAAATAAAAGGAAACTCTTGAGGAAAAGTGTAGTGTCCATCGCACAGCAAGTCCCCGGGTTTGGTGTGGTGTTACGTCATGCGGAAGAGAGAGGTATGAAGTTGTCACACAGGCTTGGCCCTCCAGAGATTTCCCCCTAAAGCTGGCAACTTAACTGTAACTCTTCAGCCCTTCAGAAAGTCAAGCTGCCAAATGTGTTGGGCTGATAACGGCGCGTACGATCAATGGGGCTCTGAGGAGACTGAGGATGTCGTGCGATCTGCTGTAGATCTGCGCCTGCTGCTAATTCTCTGCCTATGGACATTGGGGGGTGGGGATTGGGGGCTAAATCCCAGATATAGGGATTGGATCCAGGGGACAAGGAGGCACACAGAGCCCTCCCTACTCTCACATCTGCCTTCTGGGCATCATGAATCCCCATGAATCCTCACTCTTCTCATCCTCATCTGCCCACACAGGGGCATCAAAGGCTTGCAAAAGTAACCCCTGCCATGGTCCTCACGTCAAGCCCAGCTTGAAATTCACAGGGTCCATATCATTGAATACCACCTTGCCCAGGCTCATGTTGGAGTTGAGTTTGATGTACAATGGCGTAGCAGTTTGCTTGGCAGTGTGCATCTACTGTGCAGCCTGGGGTTCAATGCCCCTCCTGGGTAGCCATGCCATTCTATGAGCAGGACTCCTAAACCCACAGTAAATTCCACTCTGGTGTTTGATCTGAACAAATCCACAGGTGTCCATCCTTCTATCCTATGGTTCATCATTGGCACTGACTTCCATAGTCATGAAGTTTTTAAACACCTAAGGATCATAGCTAGATGAAAATATCCCACCAACCAAAAATATTCAGCCAGCAGTGGTATGTTGGCAGAGCTCAGTGGCCACCAGTCAAATGCAATGTGCATTTTGAGTGACTGAGGCTCGTTTAAATAATGTGATTCTGCCTTTTTCACATAAAAATCATTCAGATGAAAATATCAGCCCACACTCTCCAGTGATTACTGAAGCTGGCTTGAGAAGTGGTCAAAAGGAACAAATCATATGAAATTAAAACTCGAGCAGCACTGCTGTGTCTGATCCACTTGTCCCAACGCACACTAGGACACCGCCGCAATGTCTGTGCCATGGGGATAATGGGGTTAAAAAGTAAAATAAGTAAAAAAAAAAAAAAAAAAAAAAAAAGATGTCTACCAAAAGAAATGGCTCTTTATCCCCTACAATGAGTCATTGGTCTGCTGATGTTCAGGTTATTTTAAGCTGTTCCAAGAACCCAGGTGTTATATTGGCCCCTGTATGAAATATGAAGCACCTATGGAGACACTGACATAAACATACCCTGGATTATGGTTAGAAGAGGAACACTGCTGGGTTGTGTCATCAGTTTTCTTCATAAAGAGCTGCTACTTTGGCATGAAAACGATCAATATTAAAACGCAAAGGCCTTTGACAACCTTTGCGTCTGTTTCGCTCTGGGTTACCTACACACCGTATGCTGGGAAAATGGGGCACGGCAATATTGCCCTCACGGTGTAGACTTGATTATGTATCGATTTTCCGCAGCTTCCCCATTACGAGTATATCTGTAACAAATGTGCAGCATTCATTTTTCCTTGCTTTTTAAGCTTACGGCTCTTTGCTAAGCCCTCGTCCACTCTCCTCCAGGGGAACAAGCGGGGGATTGGTTTCATTTGTTTATTTGTTTTAATCCACTTTTTCCGTTCTTTCCCATTCATTTTCTCGGAAACACCACTGGTATTTACATCCAGATTATGATCCAATAGCCACAAGTCTTTGCCCCGTTCTGGCATCCAGACACTGACAGATCACCGTCGCAGAACTGGAAAAGCTTCCGCATGGATCACGTTCCACGTTCCTGTCCAAAATAATTCATTACGCCTGTATAGTCTCGAGCCCTGGACAGGCAAACATTCATTAACGCTTCATAGGAGTTAATGTCTTTATAGTTTAGACGCTATACATATGCATTAATGTAAATGTGAATGCTCTGGAGAAACACAGCTTTGGGTCTTGATATCAGAATCTTTTTTTTTTCTTGGAGTACATGTGCATAGAGTACAGCTTGTAACGTTAACATAATAAAGTCACATTATGAACTGGCAACTCTATTACACACAGTTTGTGTTGGTCGCCCTCTAGACATTCATCAGGTGTTAAATATCAATGACCACAGGAAGCTGTTGGCTGGATAGTTTTGGATGGTGGGCTATTCTTATTCTAGCAGGGACGCTTAGTGGTTTAAAAACTCTAGCAGCACTGCTGTGTCTGATCCTCTCACACCAGGAAAACCACCTCAGTTTACCTGCAGTTCTGAGAATGATCCTCAACCCAAATAATCCCTGCCCTGTGAATGTCCTGTGAGGGTCCTGACCAATGAAAAACAGGGTGAAAGGGGGCTAACAAAGTATGCAACCAGTGGACTACAAAGTGCACATATATGGTCAGGGGAGCTGATAGCTTTTGCACAGACCACAATTCATTTGTCTTGTTTGAACTTTTATATACACGCCTAAGAGTATAGATATATGTTGTGTGTTATCTACTGCTGTCTGAAGCTGAGTAATGGCAGGCGCTTGTGAAAATGCGAACTGAAACTCAAAATTCTGATCACAGCAATCAGGCAACACACATAATACACACACACACACCACGGCTGCCATTCCCAACCTCCACCTTCAGACTGAGGCTTGTCGCCACGGCAACCATTCACTTCTGTACCCTTCATAACAATTAGAATTCAGCACAGTTGCCGCTGCCGATGCTAACCGTATCAGGCTCGGGGTCCGGCGGATGGACGCTCGGATTATGTCCGGACTTATGCCCCCCCACCACCAGCTCTGAAATATCAAACGGCCACTGGTGAGGAAGTGTGTGTGTGTGTGTGTGTGTGAGAGAGAGAGAGAGAGAGAGAGAGAGAGAGAGAGAGAGAGAGAGAGAGAGAGAGAGAGAGAGAGAAAGAGAAAGAGAGAGAGATTTATGGGGACCAAATATATACAGGAGAGTGGAAAATGTGTAGTCTGACATTTGCCTAAACATACAGAAAGAACTTCAGCCATAGTTCTGTGTCCAGACGACTCCATGTCGAGAAGAACGCTTCTGGTCATGAACTCCAGGTTTGGATTAGACAACAATTGAATGTTTTGGACATTCAGCCAAAGTAAGTGATCAGAACAGCTCTGAGGGCATGAACCAGACAATGCTGTCAAAGTAAATGTGATCATGAGAAATAAGGACTACATTAAGATTCTGGAGGAAACACATGAGGCAGTCTGCAGACAAACCTGGCCTTGGGCAGCACTGGACCTTCCTAGACATTGATCCAAAACATACAGCCAGAGTGGTAAAGAAACCGGCAACAAAAACAATATCAGCATTTTGGAGTCAAGACCTGAATCATAGTGAGAATATGTGGAAGGAAATAAAGCTTTCCAAACTCAATGTCCTGAGGATCACTACCTACCAGCTGAACGAATCCTATTGGTCCGCTGAAAATTCTGTAAAACTCTCTAACTCAAGGGAACACCCCACAAGGTCAGGAATGAAAACTCTTGTGTGTTTGTGTGTGTGTGTGTGTGTGTTCAGACAGCTCTGGATCAGATGAGGTGACCCACCTCTGCTCCTCAGTTGTGTAACGTCAGTACGGCTTCCGTCAGGCCTGCTCGCTCTGTTACTCAGTGTGGCTGGCATTTTGCTTAATGTAATCGGCTTTAATTAGTGCGTCACCATCTGTACGCTGGCGATTTGGGCCTTGATTGTGACCGAATCGATGCACGCAGCTTTGTCTGAAAGGTTCTGCCACGAAAAAGGACAATGTTTGAATTGATTGCTTTTCTAATTGCTTTTTTTCCCCTCCTCTTATTCTCCTGCCAATGGCAGTGTCCTGTGGCCTGCAGTGGATAATGAACTATGGGAACGCTTGTGTGGAGCATCCTCTAGTAGCTAAACATACAACACAATGAACGTATCATCATTGGTTGGGACCATAAAAAACAAAAAAGGTTAATTATAATAAATAAATACACTGAAGAATCCCTGCCTTTGTTTCTACACTCGTTGTTCATTTTATCAGCTCCACTGCCCACTGACTGTAGACCACCTGTGGATGTGAACATCTGCATACCAAAGACAAAAGGACGACCCAGAATGTTATCAGTGAAAAAGTCAACATCTGTCATGGTATGTCATAGCCCATGGCATAATGGGCATACGTGAGAAAATCCCATTAATGCTGCAGGATTTTAGAAATTGGGATTTGCAGGGAAACACTGCCATAAGGGTGATGATTTATTTCCCAGGAAGTACATGGTTGTTTCAGCCAGGCAATGCAAGCCCCATTCTGCTCACTAGCCAGTTTATTAGAAACATCCACCTTGTATGTCCACTCAGTGGATGTGTTATTAGAAACATCCACTTTGTACTTGCACTCACTAGGCACTTTATAGGAAACAGCCCCATTGTATTTCCACCTACTGGCCACTTTATAGTAAACACCCAATTTGTACTTGCACTCATTGGGCACTTTATAGGAAACAGCCCCATTTGTATTTCCAACTACTGGCCACTTCATAGGAAACACCCACTTTGTACTTGCACTCATGGGGCACTTTATTGGAAACAACCACTGTGTACATCCAAAGACTGGCCTCTTTATTGGAAACAATGACCTTGTACATCAGTAAACTAGCCATGTTATAGGAAACGCCCACCTCCTACTTCCGTTCACTGGTCACTTTATTGGAAACAACCACATTGTGCTTCCACTTACTGGCCATTTTATTTGAAACAATCAATTTGTCCATCCAAAAGCTGACATCTTTATTGGAAACAACGACCTTGTACAAACCGGATTCCAAAAAAGTTGAGACACTAAACAAATTGTGAATAAAAACTGAATGCAATGATGTGGAGATGGCAAATGTCAATATTTTATTCGTAATAGAACATAGATGACAGATCAAAAGTTTAATCTGAGTAAACGTAAAATTTTAAAGGAAAAATATGTTGATTCAAAATTTCAGTGTCAACAAATGGCAAAAAAGTTGGGACAAGTAGCAATAAGTGGCTGGAAAAAGGAAATTGAGCATATAACAATTATTGTAATAAGTGGATTATTGGAAACACCCACCTTAACCACTTTATTGGAAACAAACTAAAGTCTTCAAAGCTTTCTGCTCACTAGCAGCTCACCATGTCGAAACAACATTGCACACAGAGAAAAGGTCAACACTGTCCTAGATAATCTGATGACATACATTTATTTATGAAAATGTGAATTTAATATATTTGAGCCTAAACGTGGGGCTTTATAAGACAGACGTCTTGTAGTGTGAATAAATTCTAACCTACTCATGCAGTAATTGCTAGGGAAGAACAGCCCTGTTGCTGGGGCATAGGTTACTCAAAGCCAGATAAAGCTTTCACACCGGTTTCCTGTGATTGTACATACATTTAGACCAATTATAGGTCTAAAAAGTTCTCCAGCTCCAGAGGACTCCAGTTTCTGGTTCCACTTGCATGGGCTGGAACAAATAATTTGGCACGGCGCCGTTTGGCCAAGAGGGGTGTTTAGTGCGCCACAAAAGGTCAGCGGTGCACTAAGCTGAGGAGACCTGAATTGTAAAAGCCGTCCTGTAGAGGCGAGAGACATCTGTTAGAGTGGCTGATTGATAGGCTGCATGTGAGGAGTGTGTTCCTGGGCACGGTGGAGATTGGGGGAAGGCTTTCCGCGCGCTTTCCAGCATTTTTCTGCTGGGTTGCACACATTGTGTTCAATTGAGTTAGCAACTGGGAGTAGATTTAATCCATTAAAGCGATGTCGCTCCGAGCTGCCAGTTCAAATGGAAATATTAAATTATCTGCCTAAGTATTTTGGCACCATTAAACTTTGCTGAGCGCGTGTGTGTGTCCTGCATGGCTCTTGTTTGAGGGATGAGCTTTGACACTGGTGCCTATTAGGGCCTGAAAAGCATCCTAATCGACAAAGCAGGTCGTCAGTAATGCGGAAGATCCGCCCTCACAAACCACCACTGCCAATTCAGCTGTCTGTGAGGCAGACGCCCAGGCTAAATACTCATTATTCTCACAGCTACTGAGGAGATTTGTTTCTTTCTCACTTCAGATGAACATTTTCTGGCAAAGCTAGCCCTTAATGCCTCTCTGCCTTTGCTCTGTGTTCCGTCACTTGCTAATTTTAGCGAAACACATTCAGTAACTTCCCAACTTCATGATTTCAGATCAGAATTGAGGCAAAGTGTTGTCAATAGACATAAGAGGAACTATTAAAATATGACTTACATTGCAGTAAAAAAATGAAAAAACACTTCATAAAACTGCAGCTGGCCAGAATCCACCAATGGTCTGAATAAAAGCCAAAGCTCCTCATTTTTGGTTAAAATAAAATGGAAGAGCTCAATCTTACATCACAGAAATGTGTGTAATACACTCATTAGTGCACTAACGCTTCAGTTTCATGTTTTTTTTTTTTTTTTTTTTTTTAATTACACACTCTAATGCAATACCAGTAAATACAGCTCTGAGCCAAAATTCTTTTGTGACTTACTTTCTAAATACATCCAATTATGAGAATGATTAAAATCATTATACAATAACTCCATTATTCACCAAAAAAAAGCCATGCATTATGTAAGGAACTAATATCTGTCTTTCTTCAATATATAACATAACTATAAAATTAATACAATCATTTTAACAAAATTTTTAAAATATTAATTTCTTTAATAATTAAAAATATAAAAGAAAGGTAAGTTTAGCAACGGCATCAGTGAAAGTTTGCTAACTGGAGAGGAAAAGAAGAATTTTTTATTCTAATGTAAATATACTGTAAAGTAATTTTACCACAGTTTTTGACTCTGCTTGCCTTTGTTTGGAATGTGGTTGTGTAATAATAGGGTTTGCCTTTCACTTCATCTGCACGTTTCAGCAATTACCCTTCACTCAAGCAGGGTTTGATGTGCCAGGGGATGTCACATGGCCCATGTATCACAGAAAATATTAGTACAAAACATATTAATAAAAACAGTAGTAGCGTAGTAGACTTTTTTTCTGCCCTTCACCATAAATCTACAGATCAAAACAGATATTTATATATATATATATATATATATATATATATATATATATATATATATATATATATATATATAATGCCAAGAAAATGGAAAGAATCTCGAAACTGACCTATTGGTACGTTTGTATTACTTTTTTATACATGATACCAATTAAAAAAATTGGGCCAGTGTACATGAATCTCATGCTCAATAAAGGCCTTTAGAAAGTCCATTTTTAAATTGTAAAGTGCATTTTAGAACCTCAAGAAGATTTGTGATATGTTTATTACATAATTCTATAACTTAAGAATGTTCTGGCCTGATATCCCATATGTTGCCAGCAAAATTTGGCCTTGCATGTGATGAAAGCATGGAATTTGCAAGTAGGTACTTTAATGATAAATCTTAGACTGAAATAAACCTGATTACCTTCTAAAGGCTCCTCGCACATCTCATCTGGCATCACTCCAAAGAAACCTTTCAGCAAAAAAGAGCAGGTATTAGCATCTGAAAACACTCAGAAATCCATCCAGATTTGATTTCAGTGCGTGGAACTGGGCAAATGGAAGTCCATCTCAGCCCCCCACCACCTGAGGAAATATACAGTGGCAAACATACAAAAAAAAAAAAAAAGGCTCAATATCCATGTCATTCAGGAAATGGCCAGTCGGGAGCTGATCTGTGTCTTTCTGGCTTTTGCTCTTTGATTAACATGACCAAAGAAAAATCAATTAAGCCACCTTTCCAGGTGTTACGCCGGCAACAGAAGTCTTTCAAGAAACGTTATTATCAGATGGGCTTAGGGTCAGCACTGGTCATTGGAGCGGACGGCTAGTTGAGGGCAGCTTTTGATCAGGACGGAAGGGTGTAAAGGGGGGGGCAGGCGATAAAGAATTCAACTCTTAGTGAGAGGCTGTGAAGTATATACCTGCGAACGCTAGCCTTTCATCAAGGCCAGACAATGAGCAGCCTGACAGGCGCCTGATCCCAGCTGAAAACAGCTGAAGCGGTGCTTATGTCTGGAGACAAATGCCCTCTTGCTTCTGTCACGGCGCTAAAAAGAGGCTGAAAAGACAGTGCTATCTCTCTGCTAAGCTTTTCCTTCTCCCCCTTCAAGTAGCTGGCGAGATCTTATGCCTGACAAACAAGCGAGGGTATTGCCAGATATATTAAAAAAAAAGAGAGGAAGCGAAAGGGTATCATGGATTAGGGGGATTATTGGAGGCGGCACTTTGGGCTGCTGGCTCTCACGTTATGGCTTTACGCTCCATAGCCTTCACCGTGCTGACTCGTCAATCCTCATCTGAAACCGTTGCCCACGGCGAGTAAACAGAAAAGAAAACCATCACGGCTCGCCGCGACAGAGCAAGCATACGCTGTGTTAGAACTTATTAAAGTCAACCGAAAGAGCTTGTGTCTGGAATAAAAAGAAAACAATCAAGATTGATGTGGTTAAACCTTGCATGAAGCTATAAGGAATGCTAATTCTTATGCTAATGCGGACACCGGTATTTCTTTGACAGATGGTCTTGTCTTGGATCATGTTGCTAGTTATTTACTGCCAGAAAAGAAAAGAGAATCCCAACCCGTGCTTGGACTGAGTGAACTGAGTGAATGAGTTGGAAGGGAGAGTTCAGGCCAATTCATACAGACTCCTACAGATATCTGAAGAGGTATTCATCTGACACAGGAGACACACCTCGGTTTCAGCTTCTGTTTTCTGTCCGCACTCGCTGCACTTGACATGTGTCTTCTCTCCTCAGCCTCACAATCTACAATTCTGAGCTGTATTTAAAGTGGAGTTGCACTTTTTTTTCTCTTAAAACCTCTAGTGAAAGACTTACAACATACAGAGTAAATCACAGTGGTGCGATGTGTTGTTCTACAGCTCCTGGAGGGAGTCAGGATTGTTCGCCAGATGTCTGAAGTGTTTTAAAATCTCTAAAAGCTCCCTCAGAGAAAGTTGTTCTATGGAATACACTGCATAAGCTCCATTCTTGGTGGAGAGGCACATGGCATTTAAAGTAACTGATGTAGTTAACTACCAGGCAAAAAGAGAAGAAACATTTCTTGGATTCCTTGTGATTTTAGTCATTTAATGACCATTAAGTGCACTCCCGTCCACTGCCTTCCCTAAAAACATTCTAACTGTCTCTTATGTACCTTGAGTCGAATTACGTGCACAGTGCTGTAAACTGTTGTGGTAGAATATTCTACAGGAGGGTGGTGATTCTGGTTAGGGTTAAGATAAAGGTTCAGAATAGGTTTAGGGTTATGGTTAGGATAAAGTTACTATTGTACTATTGTAAACACTATGTTTACAACAGTAGTCACTCACCCATCCAAATCATTGAATTCAGGTGTTCCAAACACTTCAGTGACCACTTCTACAAGCATTTGTGAAAGAACTGTTCGTTCTCAGGAGCTCAATGAATTCCAGCATGGTACCATGATAGGATACCACCTGTGCAACAAGTCAAGTTGTTAAATGTCCTCCTTTCTAAATATTCCACAGTCAATTCCCAAGTCAACAGTTGCCAGGAGAAGCGTACTTGTCTGACTGCACAGTGTCAAGTGCAAAGTTTGGTGGAGGGGAATTATAGTGTGGGCTTGTTTTTCAGGTGTTGGGTAGTTCCAGTAAAAGGGACATTTAATGCTTTGGCATGCCAAGAGATTTTGGGCAATTTCATACTCCCAACTTTGCAGGAATAGTTTGGGGATGGCCCTTTCCTGTTCTAACATGACTGCACACCAGTGCACAAAGCAAGTCCTGACCTCAACCCAGTTGAACACCTTTGTGGTAATTTAGAGCAGAGACGGTGATCCAACGTCAGTGTCTGACCTCACAAATGCACACAAGTTATGCCAATGGTGCACAAGTTTTTCTTGTATTTGTTGAAGAACAAGAATATAAACCATATGCCTGCAATTAATAAAAAAAAGTTTCTCATCCATGGCAGAGTAATCTATTTACTGTTTAACAGGGCTTTTACAGGAGGAACAGATGTGCCCATACGACTGGTAATCAGAAGGGTCCTTTGGGTGCCCCAGAGTAAGTAATAGTCTAGAAACAAAGATGTAGCCAAAAAAATAATAAAACTCAAAAAAATCATCACAAAATGGAGGACACAGGCCATGGGTGATGTAACTTCAAATACAGTAATTCACTTTCTTTCACAGTGCCATCACCAGTTTCTGTGCATGACAAGCACTGCCTTCTTTTACAATGCAACAAAACAATAAATGGCACATTGAGCACCGACTTTTTTTTTTGTTCATAGCTGATGATTTTTCAACCCAGCATTCCTGACTTTGTATAGTGGAAGATTAATTGTATAGTGGGTCTTAAACAGTGCTATTATTTGTTATTTGCTTGAAGGTCTTTGATTATATCTCTGACATCCAGAGACTTCCATTCGGCCTTGTCATATTTGATTGCGTAAAAGCCAACATATTCACCCAAAGCACCACGACCCAGACCTGGATAAATGGTTACAGATAATGAATGAATGAATGAATATTCACCCAAAGCACAGTAATACAATACTTTTGACCCTGAAAAAAATGTAAATGCTAGTGACTTATTTTCCCTGATTTCTAAATGTATAATCTATTTCTTCCCCAAATAGCATTTTAATAGATTCTAAATATATCTACCTGTGCCAGGATAAATAATTCACTTCTATATTCTGCCGCAGGTTACATGCTAAGATCACATCTCTGGCTTGAGAGAGAGAGGGAGCATAAGAATGAGGTTAATTCACCCAAACATATGTTCAAAAATTATATATGGACTCCCAACTATGCCAGGCCACGGCACCTGATTAGTGGAATGCTATGCTTTTGCTCTTTTGCATTTGCCGTTTTGGATTTGGCAAACACTTTACATCACCAGGTTATGAGTCTCTTCACTTGCCACTTGTCAGAATGCTTTTTATTGGAATCTTGCTCCTTCAGGTTTTGGTGGATGTAAGCCATGCATGTCCATTAATTTAATGGACCACACGCTGCCTTGTATTACAATCTCTACGGTTATTAAAAAGGCTCTTCAAGTCAAGCACTCGCTCAGTTGAAGGAGTACTAACCTTTTTTACGGGTCGTCTATTCGGAAGGAGTAATTGGCAAAGTGTTGTTTATGGCATTAATCGTCAGGAATTAATTAATAATTGGCAGTTAAAAAACAAAGGTTGGCTGGCCAGCCCTCGTCATGGGTGGCTCATCTGTGGGGAAATTGAAAAGGAAAAAAAAAATAAATAAAGGAACTAAGCTCTGAAATGAACAGCAACAAATAAACAGACTACCTCGACCATCTCTGGTAGTCTTAGTGATTGAGCAAGTGGTATATCAAAAGTGATGCTAGCTGCTGAGGGAAGGAGGGATGTGGGGGGTGAAGATAGCCCTTGTGACCCTGGCGTCAGAGCACCTCTCTGGGCTGCTGATTAGTCGACTCCTCTCAGAGCTCAGGGCTGCCGAGGGTTTAGAGTCAAGGCCTCGGAGTGACCCCTGGGGAGCTTCGGGAGGGAATATTTGTGCTGCCGCGAGACACGCTAATCTTTCAAGAGCTTCTCAGCGTGGCGAGTGCAGCGGCTGAGGAGTTGTGTATTAAGGTGGTATGTGTTGGGTGGGTGGCTGGGGCCACTGTTTCCTGAGCTTATAGCCCCAGCTCATCAACTAGGGATCAGCCCAGACTGCTACTGTTGCAACGCTCTCTGACTCTTTAATTCAATTGCGGGAGTCGACAGCGAGGCCCAGAGCGATATGTGGATTACAGAGGGGCTTTAGCTTTGGGAGGACTTTTTCTTTATTATTATTAACCCTTTGCAGCCGAGAGATTTACTTGCATTATTACATTCAGTTGCAATTATGTGATTGCACACGGTACTATCAGAGACCAGCCTACCATTACCATTACCATTCAAGTCAAAGCAGCCATTAAATGCAAATGATTCAGTGTTTTAAGAAGCACAAAGAAACCTCTTGTTTCTTGTTTTTGCTTCCTATGTATTGAAAATCCCAATCATACACAATACTTGTCGCATGAAAAATTAATAAAATTAATATTATCGTCATTAAATGCAACTTGTACTTGGACGATACTGAATTTAATTACTTAATAATTACAAAATTACATTTATTTTAATAATAATAATAATAATTATTAAATACATTTATTAGTTTGCAGAACCAACATGTTCCAGTGTATGTTTTCAAAAGTTTGGTTTCTAAAAGAACTTCAAACATTAGTACATATATCTTTGGTTTAAGTGTAGGATTTGAATGAGTTTAAAGGGAATGTCCTGATTCAGTCATTCATTCAGTGTCTGTAACAATTTATCCATTTCAGGGTCGTGATGGGTCCGGAGCCTACCCAGAATCACTAGGCGGGGATACAACCTGGAGGGGGCGCCAGTCCTTCACAGGGTGACACACATTCACACATTCATTCACACACACACTCCTATGGGCACTTTTGAGTCGCCAATCCATCTACCAACATGTGTTTTTGGACTATGGGAGGAAACCAGAGCACCCGGAGGAAACCCACGCGGACACAGGGAGAACACACCAACTCCTCACAGACAGTCACCCGGAGCCTGGCTCAAACCCAGGACACTGGAGCTGTGTGACAGTGATACTACCTGCTGTGCCACTGTGCTGCACAGTGATGTGATATATATAAAAAAAAAAAAAAAACACATGAATAATGAAATAAAAACACACCAACAGTTCACCTAAGCCAAAGTCTATATGCCTAAATCAGTAAACGTCGGATAAAAAATCATTATTCTGATTGTGTGCTGCTGTCTACATAGAATGACATTAAAAATAGCCATTAGAATTTTCCTGCCTCCTTTTCTAAGTCTAGATCCGCATTCACAAAGATGAGGTTAAACACAAGCAGAGAATCATTAATTAATTATTAATGAATTACGAAGAAGAAAGAGAACTGAGCACAAATGGCTAAAATCCTCACTCCTGGGCTCTTGCGCTGAACTGTGCTGTAGCTCATTCTTATTTAAAAAACAGGTGCCAAAACCAGCCATTTCTTTAAATAGCCTGAACAAAGCTGTTTAGACAAGAATGCGGTTTTGAGGTTTGATCCTTGTGATATTTTGAACAAACCATAACTATACACATTGTATAAATCCTGGGAATGGTCTTTTTATGCAAATATGAGGCTGATTTTGAGAGTCGTGCTTCTTAATAACTTATAAAAGTTAATGTCTTGCTGAATTGCTGCACATGTCTATGTCGAATTATTTAACGGTAGTTTTAATTTTACATGAACCCACTGGTCTTTTGTTGTGCACTTTAGGTTAAAAAAAAAGCCCCTACAAGTGATGGTGGAATAGCCCTTGATTGGATGCGGCAGTGAAAGCTTGTGCTCCTAATTGATATATTAGCCTACACCACTGCAGTATTTTATGCCAATTAATCATACATTCATGCATAGAAAGTTAGGTATGATTTATTGAAAATTGCGAGTATCTGAGTTACAGAGGGACTTTTCTCATTATCCCCATAAAGGAAAGACATGAATATTCATTGACACTTGGGCTGATATTTGCATAAAGGTTTTAATTCCATTGCCATTCTATCACATTTTGCAGGCCTAATAAGTTTGAAGCATACTAGATACTCATTGGTGGAAGCAAAATGAAAAATTTCTCCCCGGCTTTGCCATTTCCTGATTGTAACCTGGTTGTTGCCTTGTCTCGACACCTTGGGAATGCATGATTAATTAAGTTTTAATCCTGGAATGGGGAGGTTATTCTAATGAATTAATCAGGATATGGCTTATGGAGCGCTACTGTATCTCATGGAGAAATGCAAAACGGAACTATTGTCTTTTTCTTTTATTAAAATCTACAGTCTAGAGATATATCTCTGTTTGATTACGGCATCATCAGAGCAAATGCCATCAGCTCCTTTCTCCACTCCGCTGACTCCATTGAAAGTGAGGATGTTCAGTAGATTGTAATAATAAACTCAGACTGTGATTCATTTAAGTTTTTAATTGTTCAAACAGTTGTTACAATTATCAAAATCCCACCACAGCCCACTGTTTGCTCAAAGAAAGTGCTGCAGCAAACAAGATCCGTATTGTACTACCACTCATTGGATTGGCACTCCATTACTCGCCACAGAAATTGACCACAGAATGGGAAAATGCTGGAGGATATGGAATACATTGTGAATTGTGAAAGAGATAGGATACACTCTTTAATCATTTGGGAACTGAGGAAACAAATTGTTATAGTTTTGCAAGTGGACTTTTTTTGCCCATTCTTGCTTGATAGAAGATCTCAGCAGTTCACCAGTTAGTAGACACCATGGTCTAATTCTTTTCCATGACAAACTGTGTGTCAATGTATACAAAGCCATGATGTTATTGATAGCACTTATTTACAATCACTTTACAATCAACACTCATTCGTGGCAGCCAAACGCACACAGTGTACTCTCGACCAGGAATGATCGTCCACCTGGAGGACTGCATCGGACACTAGGGTTTAACCCGGGATAGCGTGCCAATCCATATCTGGGCACACACACATTCACTCACACACCAGGACAGTTATTAGAGAAGCCAGTTCACCTAACCTTCATATTTTTGGACTGTGAGAGGAAACCGGAGCTCCCTGAGGGGGCTCACGCAGACATGGGGAGAGCATGGAAACTCCACCCAAATGGGACTTGAACCCAGGATCCCAGCGCTGAGAGGCAAACATGCTAACAGCCGCCCCAAGCACTTGCAGAAAAAATCTTGGCATTGTCTTGCTGAAATAACCATGGACTCCCCAGTAAAAGATGTCACCTTAATGGCAGCATATGTCTCTCTAAAATAAAAATATATACCTCCTATATCAATTGTACCTTCATAAATACAGGTCACTCGTGCTGTGGGCACTTGTGTATGCAAAAATATTGGTTGTTGTGGCAATAGCTTATGGGGTCATTAAATAAAATTAATTAAGGTCCAGTTGGAGAAAATTTTCTCAGGCCAAGGTCTGGAACATAATATATGACTTGCAATGTGATCAGTGCCATATCCTGCCTATTGAAGTAGTCTTTGTAGTCATAGCAACATTTCAAATTACCCTTTGAATTACATTTTAATATACAACAAGATTTATAAATGTTATAAATAACAGCTAAATAAAATGTCCTTTCTTCATTTCAAATAAAGATATATGGCTTTATATAACCATCAATCTGATTCTTTTGTGTTGCTAGAGGTGGGACTTTATCTGTTAACTGCTGATTGGTTCTTTATGCTGAAGGACGGGTTTATGCTATGTGGTCCTTTTCAGCATTGCCACAGGAAACTCATTGCCCATAGTTTAGAAATATTGTAAAATCCTGGACTCATCTGATCATAGATTGCCTTATCTTGCAATCATATTTTTTCTAAACTTCTGCCAAGATCATGTGAAAGTTTCTAATGTACTAATGTAGGGCTTACGGGTCATGTTTATTCAACCAACGGTTCCAGGCCTTACCCAACACACGCTGAAGAGTGTTCAATAGATGACCTACATTATTTACAGTCTTGCAATGAGAAATGTTTTATTTGTTTAATCTTTCTCTCCAGAAGTTTAGGACAAGTAGTAGCTTTTTTTTGCCATTACCCCATTTGTTGTGTACCTCATTTAAAATGTATTTATTTATGTATTTATTTATTTTCGTATTTTACAAAAAGCTGTGTTTCTGTTATTGAGGTTTTTATTTGACATTTTTAATGGAATGGACCAGTCAGACATTCTAAAGCCCTTCTAGAACAAATCCTAATCAGGTCGATGCAATATAACCTGGAAACATAAAACAAGAACAACACTTGTCCCTCCCAGCCCCGTGGAAATCAGTCTTCTGGTTTTGATTTAGTGCGCTAGGGCCTTCAGACACAAGAAAAGAGACGAACCAGAGATTTTAGCAGTTTCAACTCTAATCCCAGACTAAAGCCACTACTTGCACACTGTTTCTGCGCTGTCCTTGTTGGATATGCACTTTAGCGTTGCTGCTTTCGCCTCGCCTTGGCATTGCTTCTTTGATGTTCCTGCCATTTCAATCCATCTGTTTCCCCGACACAAAACAACAGTAATGCCTTCATTAGCATAACTCCCAGCTCACATGGCTCTCTCGCTCTCGCTATCCCTCAAGGTCATTACCGTCTTATATTATTCGCCATTTGCAATATGTTGGCGTGCTGATTGTGGTATAATGATGGCACTGGGTTGCCAGTTGTGCACCTCAATACCATCCCTCCACCCAAAATTGTAATTGAATATTTTGGCAAGTCTCTATTGAGTGGCTGCAAGATGCCAGTAATTAATCTGCATTATAGTAAAACATGATGTGTGACATACTTCGGGGGGAAAATATGCTTTCGGAAAGTCTCTGGAATGAAGAAGATGCTTTGTCTTTGATGAATGGTATTGGGGCAGTTTGCTGTGATACAGTACTGGCAGCGTAACTGTTAAATTACGCTCACAAGGAAGCTATTAAGATGGGTCTTGAGCTGTGGCCAGTCATGACCCACATGTCTCTGGGTTCTAACTAGAGATATTAAAGCATTCTCCTGCCCACAGTTATTTTCAGTTTATTAGGCCCTGTATTTCATGATTGTGGCTAATTACTGCAGAAGGTCATTTGCCTCTGATTGCATATGCCGTCTCATGTGTCGCCAATTGTTTTCGTAATTTTTTTTTTCCCATAATAATTTGGCTTTTTGATTACTTTGATGTTCACCTATTATTAGAAATGTCACGTCCTTGCACAGCATGACCCATTGACTTTTGTTTATTGGAGCTGCAAGACTTTTGATTGCAGGGATGTTTGGCCTTATATAAGCCTCAGCACTTGAGCAGGTTTCAGCTCTGTTTGCTTTACCAGTCATTTCTGAACTGAAGTGTTGTGATTTCTTAAGAAATATTATGAAACAAATCACTGTTTCAGTGCATTGGCATATACTTTTGGGCATCTGAAACATAAAGCAACACAAACCGTGAAATAAAACAATCCAGTCAGTCTCTTGTGATCTGTCCAAGTTCTGAAACATGGGATCATACGGGCCATTCTGATTTTGTGCTACCACCTCTTGGATGTGTCTTTATGTGAGTGCACAAATATGAGGATAACAAAACTAAATGGACACAAAATAAGTGTACTGATTAAATATGGTCCACTGTTAATACAAAGGAGATAAAAGAGATCCAATGCTCACTTTACTCTAAAGATAAACTCTTATTTTGTCTCGTTAAAATCTAATTTAATGACGTCAAACAATGCCTTAAAACTAACACAACTAACATAACTTTACTCAACAAGGGTTAAATGGGGAAGACACAGTCCACTATAGATTTGCCTGTTGTATTCATTGCTAATTTATTGAGAGTAAACTCAACTTTGTTAGCGCTTATTGCATCACTTTTTGCTTTTTATGATTATAAACTTTCCTACCATTAGCATGCACCAGAGCTTGGAAATAAACAAAGTCTTTGTGCCAGACAGCACAGGTAGAATCAGCAATAAGAAACTTTTTTTTTTAGGAATTTCCCCCATAATACATTGATCTGAAGTTAGGTTCTGAAATGTATGTAAGCAGCATGCTCTGTGCTATGACATGGATGTTGTTCCATCATCTCTAGGTGGTAATAATGGCCAACACAGTTAAAAAAGATTTGACAGCTGTGAAATGTGATCAGCCTTACAGCATAGCCCTGTGTCTGCATGGGTTTCCTCCAGGTGTTCCGGTACCCTTCCACAATAATTAAAAAATAAATAAAAATACAACACATCCACCATCCATTTAGATTTTTTTGTTTTTGTTTTATATAATCATGTTTGTAATTACAGTAGTGATTATCTGAACTTAAATTGTTCTTTATCATTTTTTTGCAGTGTTTTGCAGTAAGTTTCTTGTAAAATTAGAGTAATAGATGTTAATCATGGTACCTGGGTGAGTGTGTGAACTCCTGCGATCAACTGGTGCCCTGTCCAATATTGACTCCCGAATAAGTCATAGGTTTTTGAGATTCCAGAGGTCAAATATGGACTCACAGTCTTCTAAATGGCCCCACGGTATTTGCTAATTTCAGCTGTCAAGACAAATCTCAATTGAAATGTGCTACACAGGCTCCAGATCATGGTGATTATTCCCCTCTGCTACAGCCACTCTGGGTTTTCTGGGCTATTGTGAAAATTGCTCTGAGCTCTTACCTTTTCCCCTAATTCACTTTCAAGTGACTGGCAGGGAGTTTCAATAGCCACTGAAAAACCTCTCCAGACATGCAGGCAGCTTTAGCGAGGAACCTTTTCAGCATTTCCAAATGCCATCTTCGCCCTGCCGCATTGTCTTGGGCAATCTTCCCCAATCTAGTCCTGGGGGACCCTCAGTAATCCTCATTTTTGCTTTATCCCTGCTTCCAGCACAAATGTCCTAGGTGCTCAGTGTCTTGATCATTCGGTTCGTGAGTGCTGGGAGCTAGAATAGAGTAAAAATGGAACAAATTGGGTGGTCACCCAGGGTTAGATTGAAAAATAAAAACTGCTGCAGAGAATGTTCTCCGAGGGGATCGATCCCGGTATTCAATACATTAAAATACTACTTTTATCCTCAACTTTTACTATATTTCTGAACCAATTATTAGTAGAGTTGCCAGTTCAAACCTTTCAGCAAATGTCTAAAAGGTGCCAGCAACTTCTGGAAGATGGGGCAAAGCATGTCATTCCTCCAAAACAAGCTACAGCAACCCACCACATCTTATAGAACTGTCGCCAATGCAACAGCACTGAACAGATAAATCCCTATTTATGCTGCATCACTCTGCACTTACACCACCACAACACTAGGGCTGAATCAAAAATATATTCCTCAACCCTATGCACTGATCTGTAATAGGGAGAACAGAGCCTCTGTCATTGCCAGTCCAGGCTCAGCATTGGTAGAAACACATAACAATTTGTACCTAGTGTATCTATAACGGATTTCGCTGGTGTCTTCAAGGAAACAAGATAACATCTTTACTTTCACAGGTCAAGATTTCCACCCTCAATTTGCTATAACTGCCGTACCCAGCCCTTGATTGATTCAAAGGCTAGAGTTATGCAGTTATGCTGGGCCAACCATTAGGACAGCTGCCACGGCTTCTGGCAAGAAAACATCTGCCTAAAACCTAATTTGCATGGCCAGTGTTTTGCAGTCATAACGTGGTGCGCAACAGGAGGTTATGACCGGGATTGATTTCTGGCCCCTGGGCCATGGATAGATTGGACGACGCAGATGTACGCATACACTCAGACATGCTATAAATACACCAGCCAGCTGATTAACTCCCTTGACCCCTTTAAAACACTAGAAGGAGTAAATGTTTGTTTGCAGGAAAAATAACAAATACTTCATGGAGCATGACAGCTTTATTAAAACGGTGTTGTAACAAGCCTGGCTTGGCGGTGCGAGATTTAAAGGTTCAGCTTTGATAAGCAGCAGTCGGTGATTTGTCCCAGCTGCGGCTGAATATGAATCCCCCCCCCCCTCACTTTAAAAAGGTCAACAAAATGGACAGAATAGATTTGACCATGAATCTAGGTAATGCCGTCTGTGTCGTTTGTCATTAACATCAAAATTTAGGCCAGATCTGCCCTTGTTTTTGTGGCCACTACCTGTAATCTACTTTTGATTATTTCCAAATCTCCTACAGCATCAACAAGGTGAGGCATGTACAAGAAAAAAAGGCAAAGAAAAAAACAACAACAAAAAGGAAATAGACAGACTCCTTTAGTCATGTCCTTTAGAAACAAATGCGGCAACCTCTAAACAAATCGCTGAAGGTCAAGTCCTCACATGAACTTCGCATATTAGCAAATGCAATACCCACCAATTAAGGTTGTTTGATTAGTAGAGGACACGCCAGGCTGTAATGGTAGAGCAATTGTGCACCATCTCTCACACCAAAAGTAGAGTACTAAAAAACGCTTGTAAATCTGGTAGAGACCAGTGTGTTATGGCCTGTGTAGTGCACAGTCATTGTGGTGGTACCCTCAAGGGAACAATGTTGTACCTTATTCTATTATAATTGTAGATTGTTGTGTTGTGTTGATTTCATACGCCCGATCTCATCTCCAGAATAGTATGTTGTTTTATTTGACAGAGTTCTATAACCCTTCTGGAGAAGAGAATGTAATGTACCTTTAGGGAACAAAAGTGGACTTTAATACCACTGTTGTAACCTGTAACAGTATATTTACATTGTGTGTACCTTTTGTGACAATAAAATACTGTACACTTTTTTTTCCTTTGGAGATTGTATATTGGAATCCTTTTAATATGCAGCTTCTTTATGGCAATGTTATTGATTCATCCATTCATCGTGCTCAGTAGGAGGCAGTAGGTCCAGAGCATACGTGGAATCACTGAGTCCAAGACAAGAACACACTCTGCACAGGACATCTGTCAATCACAGAGTTTCCATGGTGCCCCTGTGTCAGAGTGCATTTCCTCCAGGGTCTCCAGTTTCCTCCCACAGTCAAAAAACATGGAGGTTAGGTGAATAGGCTTCTCTAATAACTCCCCTGGTGTGGGTGAATGAGTGTGTATGTGAATGAATGTCCGTACGTGTGGGGAGATAATGAGCGAATACACTTTTGCCCAGATATGGGTTGACACTTTAAATACTAGGTGAAACATTAGTGCCAGATGCAGTCTGCAGGTGGATGGTCATCACTGCGTGAGGGTACACTGTTGGTGTTTGGCTGCAGCTTCTCGCCAGTCTGTGTATAGATTCAAAGTTGAATGGAATGCCATTCAGTGCATTGTTGATTGTAAGGCATGTCTGGCAAACAGTATTGTGATATATTCTTGGACACTGACAGGCATCAACATTGTTTGAGGAAGTTATCAAACTACAGGGACTAATACAAAAGCAATGAAATATGTATCTTCTTCCATTATTCAGCTCCCTGTTACAGCTCATCCAATTAGCCTCTTTAAAGATATAATGGGTAAAAGTATCCCCTTCATTCCCAACAATACAATTATCAGAGCTCAGCCCCAGGGAGCTTAAATCCATTCTTTCTATCTAATTATATTGGGGAAACCTTTGCATTCGCAAAGCAGGCCTGATGTCCAATTAACAGACCGAAAATGTGGTCACAATCTCTCTCTTTTTGATACACACTGTGCAGTCTTCATCTTGAGGACTGGTCGTGTACTAGTGGCAAATGTGACTTTTCTTGTCACCCCCACTGAGAAAGCGAATGTAGGCCTACAGCATACTTTGCTTAGCACTCACATTATGTCGACAGTCCCATAGATGCACCAGCAGAAATTAGCACTAGTGTTTGGTTCAATAGTATATACTGGAAACATGCTCTGTAAAATAAATGAAATATATTTTTCTGTAAAACATTACTTTTGACCTGCACATTTAGCCATATCATTGCATTTGATGAACGTTCCAATGCTAATAGAGCTAGAAATAATAGAGTTTATGTACCAGTGGAATCATAGTCACCAATAGAAATGATCATCTGGGTCCAGGCCTCTCTCTTTCTCATTCTGTTTGATTAGATTTGTGAGGCTAATGTAGCTAACAAGTTGTGGAGGCTTGCGGAGGCCACTTAGCATTGCTTAGCATCGTTTAGCATCTTCCCTCGCTCACATGTCCCAGCACTCTCCTTTTGAACTTATTTTATTGGATCAGTAGAGGACACCCAAGCCCCTGACCTCGCAGCATGAGGAGCATTAGCCAGAATATAAAACACTAAATGGAATAATTGAAGCCATTAGTTCTGCTAAGCTGGGATTGTTTACCACAATGAGCTTTGTAACCTTTTCCGAGTGTTTTTTTGCTCTAAGCCAGCGCTGCGCTGGTGAGAGGACCACCGGACCACCGGATTGAGCTGCGGCGCTAAAGCTGAAAGGCAGCCGGGGCTGATATGATAGCTTTTATACCCTGGGGAAATCAGAAAGCTAGCGTCCACCATTACATTAGCGGCATGGCCCTGACATGCTCACCGCTCTCATCCTCTTCTTACCTCTCACACTTTCTCTCTGGCTCTCTCGCTTTCTCTCTCTCTCTCTCTCTCTCTCTCTCTCTCTCTCTCTCTCTCTCTCTCACACACACACACACACACACACACACACACACACTGTCTTTTTATGTGCCTCAAGCAGAGAATGGAGATAAAGGGGGTAAAAAAAGAAAGAAGGCCCTATGCATTATGCATGACTTATTTTCCTTACTGTTTTGTTTCAAGGATGAACTCTTAAAACTTCAAAGCAAACTTCTTTGTCTTTAGTGCAATCTCAATAAGCCAAATTGTCTAATGTCGTCGTAAAGTGGTGCATTTTCCAAATTATACAACAGCGCCGTTTATAGGTTTACAGCGTGGGCGCCAGTTCCTTACTAATCCCTCTCTGATGCTCTATGGCTCGTTCTTCATTCTCAGAGCTGGGTTTTCATTCATCAGTTAGAGCGAGACACTAGATCTTTCTGATGTTTAACTTTGCATCATATGTGTAAGGTTTTCAACAAAGATATGACCTGATCACACATTTATACTCATGCGTTCCTGCTTTAAAGTTCATCCACTTGGAAATAAATAGAGACAATGTGGAGCAGCTGCATAAGAATAAGGTCACTACACCCAATGCCACGTTTGGCCAAGAGACGTGTAAATTGAGTTTTCAGACTGACTTCCAATAACACTGGGATGGGTTAGATAAAGGGCGGCACAGTGGCGCAGCAAGTGTCACACACTTCCAAGGACCTGGAGGATGTGGGTTCAAGTCCCACTCCGGGTGACTGTCTGTGAGGATTTTGTTGTGTTCTCCCGGTCTCCCTGTGTCCGCATGGGTTTCCTCCAGGTGCTCCAATTTCCTCACATGGTCCAAAAACACACATTGGCAGGTGGATTGGGGAACCCAGTGAGGGTCTGCCGCCCCTTCCAAGGTGTGTTCCTGCCTTGCACCCAATGATTCGGGGTAGGCTCCAGACCCACCAGGACCCTGAACTGGATAAGCGATTTCAGACAATTAATGAAATAATCAAGTTAGAGAGAGGTTTGTGATCCAGAACTAATCATATAACACCTCACTGAGGTTTAAATAGCTGAACTCAATCAAACCAACAAAATGATGGCCTCGTGTCTGGTGTAGATGGCCTTCCCTAGAGTAGAAGCAATTATTACAGCAAAGGGGACTAAATTTGTTATTGTGTTGTAAGGCCAATTGTTAAAGTATATATACATTTATGATACAGGAATAAAATAATAAATCTTGAAAAAATAAAATCATAATAACTTGAGAATAATACAGATTCAGATTCAGATTCAGATTCAAGTTATTTGTCGCATACAAATATTCCGTCTGTCCCCTCACCCAACAGGGGTTAGGTGTGCGCAACAGACGCGACGGCAGCAGGTGCCTGTGCAATCTTACAGTTAGAAAAACAGCAGGATTACAACAGGGAAGCGGTGGGAAAAAAAGAAGGTTGCAGACTGTGCCTAAAAATACTTTTGTAATATTTAAAGAATAAATGAATTTGAAACATTCTGGAATAAATGTATAATGTAAATGTAATAAATAATGCTTCAAGACTGAACTCATAACTTTCATAATTTTTCAGAAAAAAAAAAAAAAAAAAAAAAATATATATATATATATATATATATATATATATATATATATATATATATATATATATATATATATATATATATTCATTTATTCATTATCTGTAAGCGCTTATCCAGTTCAAGGTCGCGGTGGGTCCAGAGCCTACCTGGAATCATTGGGCGCCAGGAAGGAATACACCCTGGAGGAGGCGCCAGTCCTTCACAGGGCAACACAGACACACACACATTCACTCTCACACTCACACCTACGGACACTTTTGAGTCGCCAATCCACCTACCAACGTGTGTTTTTGGACTGTGGGAGGAAACCGGAGCACCCAGTGGAAACCCACGCGGACACAGGGAGAACACACCAACACCTCACAGACAGTCACCCGGAGGAAACCAACGCGGACACAGGGATATATATATATATTTGTTTTTCCTGTATATTTTTGTATATTTTATATATATATATATATATATATATATATATATATATATATATATATATATGTATTTGCATTTTATTTATTTATCTTTTCTAAAAAATAATTTTGTAATATTTCAAAAGTCATTGTGGACTACCAGACTGCATCTCCTTCCTTGTGATCAATGCTGCCTATTACAGGAGTATATATATATATATATATATATATATATATATATGTGTGTGTGTGTGTGTGTGTGTCTTTGTTGTTGCTACTCCAAGCTCATCACTGCAGAAACTATACTATATCAATTTTTGGGGAGGATAGGAAACACACCCTCCCTCCCCCTTGATTTCAAGACAGGGCTTTAAAACTGAATTTCACTCTGCTACTATAGGAACAGCCCAGGAGCAAAAGCACCAGCTCTTACCTAGTGTTTCTTTACAAATGGTTTATTTACACATTTTAAAAACTTTTTAACTTTCCCCAAAAAAACAAACAAAACAAAGAAAAAAAAAATTCAGTCGGAAGAAAAAAACTAATAAAAAATAAATAAATAAATAAATAAATAAATAAATAAAATAAAACATGGCAAGCAGAGACTGGTTTATGCTCTATATAATACACTTTATTTTTTAAAGAAGTGGCCCTATAACGCTGTCATATAAGTTGCCCATAAATACCCTTGATTTACGAAGTAACTCTAGATGAACAGACACCAATCATGTCTCCGCTGATTGACTGCATCTGAAAACAGAATATCATTTTTGTCCAAACTGTCACTTTAATGGACATGATATTTACTTGTAAGGATAATGAACTACCAGGACTGAAACATCTGTATCCGCCCATGTGTTAGCGTTCTTGTCTGGGCGAGCCATGTGGCAGGATTAACCGCTCAGAAAGCTCAACGTGTCAGTCTTGTATGATTGAAACTGCTGTGAGGAGGCAGCTCTTTATTTATATCGCAGCAACTTAACACTAATCTCTCAAGCTCACATTGTTGTTCTGACTATGGGCACCATTACTGTTGGCCAGGCACTATATTGGCACCCTTTTCGCATGGCAATCAGGCCTCCTCCCAAACAGTCATTATTTACTTTATCTATTTTTAATGAGAAATGTTGGCGGAATAGTCACGGAGGTAAGATTGCATCTCTGCCGCCTTCCGTGTTTTTTTTTTTCATTGAAAGATTTTAGAAAGTAATTTATGTCGCATTATTCCGGTCTTTTGCCACAATATTATTGTCTCTGCAAAGTAAAACATTATCTCTGCATGGAGATTTCATACCTACCCTTTTCATTACTCATCTAATGTGGCTGCATAGAACAGGGCACAAGAACAAATCACAGCGTTAATTGTGGGCATCTCACGTGAGATGTGCAAATGGCTTCACGTTACATGCAAGATATGGAGCGTGGAGAGAGGCTTAGAGATATATAGGATAATGTCAGCCTAAGGAGAGTGAAACAAAAAGGGCAGGCCTTTACATTCACACAGGGATCCATTTATATTCACGTACACACCCGCTATTCATTATTCATAAACAAATGCATGCGATTATTGCTCTTCCATTAGAGGTTCTCCTCCTCGTCCCTGTCGACTCTCTAATGGGGCACCACATAAAGAGCTCCCTGCTTGGATTTATACTCAATTTTCTCCTCAATCTTAGTTATCAATTCCACTCCCACTGTGCTCCCAAGCTGGGAGAGTGAAGGCGGGCACGTGATTTTTGGTTTGAGGCGTGTGAAGCTCTACTGTTTCTTTTCACACTACCACAGATTCAACACATTTGGAGGAGAACAGAAAATGCTAGTCACGACATTAAATGACCTCATTGACCAATGTATGTTCCACTTGTAGTTCTGCAATTACAAACTGTAGTCCACCTGTTGCTCTGCATACATTGTTACCCCCTTTCCATCCTGTCCCTCAGTAGTCCGGACACCCACAGGAGGTAGTCACTGCTGTGTCTGATCCACCAGTGCAACACACAATAACACACCACCACCACGTCAGTGTCACAGATCCAGCACCGTGTAATACCTCCTCTGCATCTGTCATGTCCGTCTGGGGATCCTGGCCACTGAATAACAGGGTGAATGAGGGCTAACAGCATAGGAAGGGCAATGAGTTTAAAGCATGGTCAGTTTAGGTTTGCCTACAGCTCTTGTGTTTATACCAGCTGCCTTATATAAAGCAGGTGGAGGCTATATATGTGTCCTATACAATTTAATCCAATAGAACATGCTTGCTGTACATCTGTTGATGCGCACGCGTTCTTTACATCCTGCTTTGACTCATATATTAGTCATTAGCAGCTGAGGCCATGCCTGGTACATGCACATGGCGTATTGCATGTGCTTTTCCTCTGACCCGAACATGCTTGAACATACATTGTGTTAAGGAGCAGAATGTGTTCTTTGCAAAATAAAATAAAATAAATAAAATATGTACTAATAATAGTAATAATTATAAATACATAAAAAAATACATAAAAAAAGCCAGCCTCAGGGTCATGGTCACAAGTGTTTGATTAGACCCAGAGGGGATTCAATTATTAGGAGAGTATTGAGGCGTGCTACACTCTTTGAACCATGTTCCAGGACTGTGGAATTACAAGTGCCACAAACAAATTACATGCATGCTTCCAGCAATTGCTCCATTCCATTTAAGACATGCACTCTGCTTATTTGAATCTGTAGACATTAAATGCTGGAATGCCATCATAAGAAAGCACAACTGGTATGAATTCTATGAATTTTACATTCATACATCTCATAGTTTTCAAACCCAAGGCAAATGGACACTCAGGAAATGCCTTCCCCTTCCAGCTCTAGGGATTTATTTTGTATTTTTTTTTTTTTTATTGTTATTTTTTTCAGAATTTCTCTTTACTACATTTCTCCTCTGCCTAAAGCCCTTTTAAGTTGCAGAAGAGCAGGCCGTTTAGGGGGAATGCACTGCTCACACTGACATTTTAATCGCCTGATGCCCTCCTGACATTTAAGTATAAAATATCATGGTCCGTTTAACTGCCGAGCACAGATGAGCAGAGATGTCACTGCTTTATTGTAACACTTCACATGTCATATTTGGATGTGGAGGACTATGATCAGAGGGCAATTTTAGTGTGTGTTGTGCTGGTACGAGTGGATCAGACACAGCAGTGACAGCTGGAATAACTCTGTCCACCCATTGTCTACTATTTTAGCCACACCCACCTCATTGGCCCATCTTTTAGATGTATAATCAGAGACAGCAGCTCATCTGTGGCTGCATGGTTTGTGTTGGTTGTGCCATGCTCCTTCATCAGTGGCACAGGATGCTGTTGGCTGGGCATTTTTTGTTGGTGGACTAGTGTCAGTCTACCATTGAAGTCCTGACCATTGAAGAAGAGGATGCAGAGCAACAATATGGAATACAGCCTCTAATTTTAGAACACTTGTAAAAGAGTGTAAAGTCAGTGGAGCTGAGAGAAAAGACACTGAATGTAAAACAAGGAAGTGGTTATAATGTAAATCATTGCTAATGTGTACAATACAGTACCGGGGGAATCTCTAGAGACTAGACTTCATGTATTGGATTTCCAGTCAAAACAGCCAATAAATATAAGTCATTGATATGTCAGGAGATATTTCTGAAGAGATTAGATATGAGATTATCTACATGAATGAAGAACTGCAAAGTCAGGAACTTCTAAAGCTGCAGTTTAATAAATTGTGAAATATATAGAGAAGCTGGTTCTAACAACCATGAAATACAAGGGTCTAAAATGACACATAAGAGTCAAAAAAAGTTGGTACAACTTCAAAATAAGACCATAATTATGAATGTTTATAAATGGCTTAGAAATTGTTATTAATAATAACACTTTAAAGGCTAACACTTTAAAGGTTAATAATCGTTTTTACAATCGTATTTAACACACACTTATTTTTCATCTAATAATGTCAGAGTGTCAGACAACTTACTGGAAATGTTGAGGTAAATAATAAACTGAGAATATGAATTTAGTCATTCCATATGTTAAAAGTGGACCACATTATCATCAGTGTCTAAAAAGACATTCTATTTGCGGTTAATTGGCTAAACTTGGTTATTAAAGTGTTAATCTTATTAACGAATATGTGCTGAAGCTCTGACAGGAAGGTTGATCCTAAATGTAAAAGTGTAATTGAGAATACTGATTAGGTTTATAATATATAGATTATATATATATATATATATATATATATATATATATATATATATATATATATATATATATATATAGATTATAGATAAATAATCATAACCCTAGACCTTACTATATTCCAAGTCAAAACACTAAACTTAACCTTAACCATAACCCAACTCTGTCCCTAATACTATTTAGCTCTCCAAAAAGATAGAAACAGCAGGATTTTCTCTTGTGTAATATTCCGCAATAGCAGTTTACAGCACAGTTTCCGTAGCTCTTTATCAGTTACCACATTTATATGGGATCTCTCTTTCTAACCATAACATAGCTCATTCCTTCATCATCTTCAACCTCTTCATATATTTTGGGGCTGCGGTCGGCCCGAAGCCTCCCCGGAATTTCACTGTAATCACAGGGCTCAAAATATAACCATGTACAATAAGGTGTAACGTACTAGGACTGAATATAGGTCAAAAAGTAAATATAAGTAAAGGTTTAACACCTAATAACTTAAATATATTGTTATAATATTTGCTTGTTAAGGCTTCTGTGTAATGTTCGGTTCAAAATGTTTTCAGTCTGATGCTGAAAACTGGTACGGCGCAGTCCTGGGTACAGTACATGGTGCAAAGTATGTACGATGTTAATACATAACATAATTGAATCACTACTGTTTACCTCTAGATGATGTTAACTGGATGCAGATGGATTCTGTAAAAGTTCATTCATCACAAGCAATTGCATTGTGTACCATTAGATTGGAGGCCTGAGATAACCGTTTTCCATCTGAGGCATTGCTCTCTGATTGAAGCTATTGTCATAATTCAGGCTGACTGAATTAATTTCATACTCATTGTTCTTCATAAAGCATCAGATGGCATGGCTATTTATGATTCATAGATGGCCAAATGAGTTCTAGAATGGACTGTAAAATGGCATCCATTGTGCCCCTCCCTGCGCTGAATGCCAAAAGATGTACGCAATCATATGCAGGGAAAGGAAATATACAATGCGTCCTGCTATTGCTCGTCTGCATTAATTGATTTCTTTTCCGTCGGGAGGAGAAATGGGATCTTTGGAAACAATAAACAGTTCCTGGGAGCGCTTTGAAATGCTAGCGTTGATAGACTTAAAAATGTGCCGCCTTGCCGCACGCTCTCTTTCAAAATACTTGGTTCAAGTGGGGTTTCATTTGTCTTCCTCTAGCTCTAATGAAGTTCCTCGCATTCACATTCATTGTACTACACACTCCCTGTTACATCAAAGAGCATGTGTTATATTCTACCTAGCCTTGAAGCTAACAAAGATTCCTGTATCTGCTGCAAATACGCTGGGGAACAAAGTAGGGTACAATCTGATTGGGTTTAACCAGTATGGTTATGCAGTTTATCTAATATTTATGACTGTCATAAATAGCTCATCTAATGGTTAACACCACTACATACCCTTTACCTCTATTGTTTCATGTAGACTAGTGGTGGTAACAGTGCAAATAATAAAGAATTGGGAAGAGAGGTTAATTTAAACAATGTGTACTACATATATTTTGTCCTTTCTGCTCCTAAACATACCCCTAACACTAGATCTAACCCTAAACTCCAACCCACTTCGTTTTTGAGTGCACTGATAATTGTACAGTTTTCGGAAAATATTGCAAAATGGCAGAACTCCAAAATAGTGGACTAAGTAGTGAATAGGACACTGTTTGGGACACAACCAATGATCCCGATTCTCCAACCACTTTGTGGATATCTAAGCTAAACCACTCTGAGAATGGCCCAGTCATCTTTGCCATCTCAAAACATGTCTCTTACTGACTCTTTGACCTCTTGACAATATACCTGGCCTTACATGATCTGTAGATGACATGCCTGATTTTTGAAAATTATATAGAAATATATAACTCCTGATGTTCCAATATTTGATCAATTTGAAAGATTTTTACCCGGTTTTTGACATCTTGTCGATACATGTAATGTGCCATTGACCTCTTGAAGAGCACCTGTGATAAATTCTCTTGACCTCCTGATCATACCATTGATCTCTTGATGACTCAACTGATCTTTTGAGAAAGTGCTTCATCTCTTCGTGGCATACTTAATCCTTTGACATATATACTTGACATCTTGACAGCAGTTTTTACAGCTCACTTCATCTCTTGAAGACCTATTTGATCTACTTGTGATGTTCATGACCTCTAGACAATTCATCTGACACCTGGCAGAGACATTTGATCTCATGGAAACGTATCTGACCTCTGGCCAACTTTAGATCTTTTGATTATCATGCTTCACATCACACCTCTAGAAAATATTATTGACCTAGATGAAAGGGCATTCTTTTATTCATTGTAACTGCTTCATCCTGCTCAGGGTTTCCTTGTGTCTGGAACCTGCCTGGAATCACTTGAAGCAAGGCAGGAAGGCACAGCCTTGATCAAGGGCGCTTCAGCTGTGGGAGGAAGGAGGAGACATACTTCCCCTGCCCCAAATTTTCTTGCTGAAGGGGATCGAACCATTGACTTTCCAGTTTACAGACAATGACCCAAGTTGAGGATTGGACCCACAACTCCAGAACCTGTGCAGCAGAGACACTAGCTGTGGGACAAGTATGCCGTCCTATGGCACTCTCAACTGAATCAAATTTATAGGCTAATATCATTATTATAATGGATATTTGCTCATCTAGCATTTGAAATCCCATTAGGAATGGTAAGGACTTTCTGGACCCCATGCAATAAAGCATCATCAACCTCCAGTAGGGCACTCGATCTTTGTAATACATTTGATCTCCTGACAATATTCCTGATCTCTTGACAATGCCCATGACTGTAGGGCACAGTCACTGATGGCAGATGAGATCTCTAGATGGCATATTTGATTTCTTGGCAAGATATAAGAAGATATAGCTGATCTTTAATCTGTTCATCTCTCTGACTCTGCCGTCATCACTGGGATGTGTCCCAGATTGTGATGTGTGGTAACATGCTGTCACTTGCCTGTGTCTGCATGTTCCATTATTCCTGTATCTGCTGGACCTGCAGACAGCCAGCATTTTAATTTGAATCACTTCCCTTTTTTTGCCCAAGATGCCTATGCTGCAGGTCAATTTTTCCCCCGCTAGATGACAGAAGACAGCAATTAAGTGACACAGAGGCAGCCCTGCCCAGGGGACTGATTTCGAAGCTGGGAATATTTGTGTGTGTGCATGTGTGTGTGTGTGTGTGTGTGTGTGTGTGCAGGGGTTAGGCCAGTTTGATAGGGGGGGGGGCAGTGGGGTAGTGGAAGGGGGATTTCAAGGCAGCCTTTAGGCTGTCATTATCTTCAGGGGCCTCTGGGAGAAGTTCGGTTAGTGTGGGCGGACCGGATGAGCTGCCTTAACAAGGCCTGGAGCGGAGGCGGCAGGTTGGCCAAGGTGGGACACATGGGGATCTCAAGGCAAAGGCAGGGTTCTCTCTCAGAGAGAGAGAGAGAGAGAGAGATTTCTAGAGGAGGCGAGGTCCCTTTAGCATGTAAAATCCTCTCCGCGACAAACGGCTCTGACATGAAAAGGTGAAAGTGGCAATTAGAAGGCACGCAGCAAGATGCCGTGCTGGGAGTGTAGTTAGCGATGCACCTCTCACCTCCCAGGCTTCCCCCCTTGCTTCCCCTCCTTGCTTCCCCTTGGCCTTTTTTGTCAACTCGCATCGCCCTCAGCAGCTGTCACTTTCGTCCGTGCTAATTCGCACACATGCTCCGCGACTCTGCTGTTTAACCTCACTGATGAAAAGAGCATTTACGCTAGCACTTGTGGCTTAAAGATGAGCCCTGACAGAGGGGAGGAACACTGGAGCTTGATGGATCAATAACACACTGCTTGTTTAACAATAAATAGGCTTACCAGAACCAAAAAAAAATAAAATTTATATCTTATATTACATTACTTTTTTCTTTACTGGTCTTGTAAGAATTATTCCAGTCTTGAAATTCCTGCTTGACCACTCTAACCCATTGTACTACACACTGTATGTATATTTCAGTACTAGAGTTTGAGTTATTTTGAAGACATTGTTTATTAAGACATTCTTTTCAAGCTGCTTATTACTACTTTATTAAACAGTTACTACTTAATATATATATATATATTTTGGGGGGTATTCAAATGTGAGTTTTAAAGGTCCATTTAATAAATTCCACTAAGCTGAATATCCACAGATGTCAAATGAGCAAAAAGGAGGCTTGTTTTTCAGGCTATCCGTTTTAATTTCTTTTTTTTTTTTTTTTTTTTTTTATAAACCAATTTAGAAGACCTCATTCTAGTTTTTTGCAGGTGATATTATTCAACACTTGTGGAAGTGCTAAGCAGCTTTTGATGAGCTTTTGATGAGATAGTTAAGTCCACAAGCAGCCTGCTGAGTGATGTAATTTTTGTCATGGAACTAGTTTTACAAGTTCTGTGGTTAGATCACAAGAATCAAATGAGTTTTGTTGGCACCAACTTAAGGAGACTTCTAGGAGGGGTCTAGGCTTGGACCAGAGTCCATCTGCAGGGTTCTTCTGCTCTATACAAAAGTGAGGTGGTAGAAATAAAGCATAATAAAAATGAAAAGTAAGTGTTGACATCTGGCTTAGCTTTAGAATGTTTTTTTTTAGAATCTAAACTGTTAGATTGCATCTGATCAAACATCGTGAAAGTGTTAGTGGCTAGCTTCTTGTCAGTGAAGGATGCCTATAAAAATATATTAAATATTCTCAACAATTCCTAGTTTTTTCATAGTAATAAACGAACAATACATTAATAATAAGAAGTAAATAGTTAAGGCTTAAAAATAGTACTACAAGGGCATTAAAATGTCCTTCTATACTGAGAAATTCAAGCCACTGTATATACAATGTCCATTTTTAAAAAATAATAAATCAGCTTCCGTCCCTACTTGTAGAAGCTTGTAGGTGTTGTAATATGGCACTTCCGCAGCACGTTCTGTTTACATGGAGTAGAGTGCCACATGTGTGGGCTGTAGATTCCACTCTCTGGGCTAAGGCCATTAATCTCAGCCCTCATGAACTGCGGCAAAACTTTTCTGCTGCAACAGCTCTCACCTCTATGAATATGTCAGGGCACTCCAAACTGTCAGGCAAATGTATTATTCATTTGGGGGGGGCTTTGTCATTGTTTATTTTCAGTAAGCTACTGTTAGATGCTATTGCACTGTGCGCTTGTTTTTCTTTGCACATCATACCGGTCTACACAACATGACGCCATGGGACGTAAGAGGAGGCGAAGGGTACTCTGGGAAAAGCACAGGAAGGCTAGTTGAATTTGCCACTGGAGGTGCACACAATGGATTGCAACATTCTACTCCATTACCTGACTCTTGATGGAGTGCCATGGACATGGGCAGGGAAGTTTAATGTCCTTCAGTAAAGATGAAAGGCTTGTGAAATACACTGGTCAATCACATTGATTTTTAGTAAGCCCTTCCTCCAGTGCCCTCCATACAGATGAAAAGCAAAGAGCTGTTCATTATCCATATCAAAGGCCCTGGACTTGCATTGACATACCTGTTCTGACATATATGCAATTTACAATGAGAGAGATGCAACTTCAAACATGTCCTACATTTGGATTGCGGTTGCAGCTGACCATAACTTGGGATGGACTAATTTCCTCAGACTGGGCATCTGCGTTATGAGTGGACAACATACTGTGTAAACACTTTCACTCTAAGGGGTCAGACAGCACTGCAGGCTGCCAGTAGGGGGCCTAGGTGAAGCACTGGGAGAGCAGCAACTCGAAATCCCAAGCATCACATCACTAATCAGCACTGATGGAGCACACCTGATTGGCTCTGTATATAAGCCCGTCCAAGCTTGTTTGTAGAAGGGTGACCGGTATGGTAATTTAAACAAAAAAATAAATAAAATAAAAAGAGAGAGGATCAAATTTTTCAAAGAAGACAAAAGAAAAGAGGACCAAAAAAAAAGGAAAAATAAGACAGTTCCAAACAAAAGGTACAAGAGATCCATAAAGAGAACGAGAAGAACAATACGGCTTCAAACAAAAGACAAGAAGAAAAAAAGATTGCCAAAAAATCTCCTTATTTTATTTTCTTAAATAAACATCTCTCTTTTCAAGTGCTTTGTTTCCTGCTTACATCTTTTTTGGCATCTCCTTTGTTCGGTCTTTTCCTGCCTTTTGTTTCCCACCTCTTTTGTTGTAGTCAAACCACCTGTTTTCAATAAGCATTTCACAAAAACAAAAACATCCTTCTTGTTATTATCTTTCTAATATATATATATGTATATATATATATATATATATATATATATATATATATATATATAATTAAATTAAAAAATACATACATACATGTATACATACAGCCCAGCTTTTGGAAATCAAAGGAAAATAAAATCATAGGTTGCTCTGTAAAGGTTCAGGAGGTATAATGGTGATTCTATTAAAAATCCTTAGGAGAAAAAGAATGAGACAAAAATGAGACATAAGACATGAGAGAGAGAGATGGAGGAGGGAGTAGGGTTTAGTTCGTCTGGCAAATTTCAGCACTGGTTGTGACTTTACTGAGATCTACACCGGTGAGGTCTGACGATACACTGGGGCACCAGGAGACTCGTGCTAAAGTCTCATTTGGTTTTTCTATCTGATCTCATTGATGTCTAATAGAAACTACAGAGAAATTAAGGAGATATTTTTTTTCCCCCTCTGGGTCCAACCCTCTGCCTGTACCAATTTGCACACTAGCTGAGACTTGTGGAAAAACCATGAGAAACCATGTTGGTCACTCTGGGGAGCAGCCTTGATTGGACCCTGAGCAAAGTCTTAAGGTCCCTTTTGGTAAACAACATAATCATTTTATATTCTGTAGCCACAAGATGGCTATCTAAAGGTTGTTAAATCCAGAGCTTGTGAACCTTCCAAGATGCCAGCTTGATCGCTAAGCGGTGTCCCCTGACCATCACCCGGGGGACACTTTGATTTGACCTTAAGGGAAATGGATTGAAATGTGCTCCTAATTGTTTTGCACTGCGACAAATGGTGTCTGACTTTTCATTGACACATTGGCTATCGCTTTTGGGCAATTTTCCGAGCTCTGCAGGGGAGCGAGTGAGAAGGTGTAACGACCGGCGGAAACGACGAGGCTCTTCCACTTGGATGAGTGCGTATCTGATGGCACTAATGCACATGAACACATACACACACACACACACACACACACGCATACACACACATGCGTAATTCAGATCACATAGCTGATTAAGCCCAGTAACCAGACTGATTCGATGACTGTGCTCGGCAGCCGTGGGCATAATCGATTATCAGAAACGTTTGCATTTGCATTCCTCTGAGCATAAATCAGTGTCTCTGCCGTGGCGACCTGCGATACAGCAATAATGATTTCTTTTCCTCGACTCCTATTATAAATTCCATATTGGAAGGAAAAGGAAGGGGGATTCTTTGGGTTAAAAAAAATGGCTAACTAGACAGGAATTGATGGACTTTTCTCTTCTCACCCCCAGCTCAAGGCGAAAGGTCTTTACAGATCAGTGACTGTCATGCTAGGCCAGCTATTGCAGTGGGACTTTTTAGACGAAAAAAAAAATAAAAAGCTATTTCTTATTTCAGCACCACTTCCCCACCCTCCAGTGCAGGAATGGAAAAGTTCTATTCTGTATTCAGCCTCAGTCTTGGGGGAGAGATCAATATTCATGATTCGCAGGCCTGAATCAATGCAATAGCACTTTTTTTTTTCCCTCGTCCCGCATTTAAGCGCCGACTTCTTATTACTTATGAAAAGCTGGCACTTTTTAGAGACAGTGTAGAGAGATAGAATTGGGATGCTGACTAAATACTGCAGTTAGGAAGGTAATAGAAGTGCCTGCTCATGCTCTCAAGGTGAAGTCCTACATATTGAAATAAAAGAGCATTCACAATGTACATTAAACATAATCCTACATTTAAACCTAACCCTTACCCTAACCACATCCAATGCCCTTAATCGAACCAGAATCTGAAGACAAACCCTGGATATTATCCTAGCCCTGACCTCAAGCCTAGTCTTAAGTTCCTATTACCTTCTCCCACTGTGCTTTTTCTGTAATTCTTCTTCAGGTATTAGGTGTACAAGTGTCATTTTCTTGTAATGTATTTTTGTAATTCATAATTTGAATATTCTCCAGCTCTTTTGTCTTTTTTAGAAACTGTTCTGAAGTAACAGAGATGACAAATCTCATTATATTCAGCAACAACCACAACAACAGAATCTTAAAAGTTATTTCATATTTGAATATTAATAAGTTATTTTTTGTTATTATTTTAATTTAAAAACATAAATGAATGCTATGCAACAGTTAACATTAGAATCACAATTAGAATCACTTTACTGCCCACTGTGCTTGCACACAGAGGTATTTGTTCTCTGCATTTAACCCAATTTGTGCAGTGAAACACACATTTAAACACACACTAGTGAACACCAGGGGGCAGTGAGCAGAATGTCTGCACACCTAGCCTCGACGCCTGGGGAACAGTTGGATGACTCACTCAAGGGTACTTTCGTCTAAGCTTTGGGGATCGAACTGGCAACCTTCTGGTTACCCATTAAATGACAAAATCTGGAGAATGTTGGAATTTTAAATTACAAATTTACCTTACTCAAAAATCATTATTTTTACAGATAATACATGAGACACCTTGGGTGGATTTGTGAAACTGTGCAAGCAATAGACGAGTGTTAATGAAACATCTATGGATCAAAACATAATTGTTACAAATATTTGAGCTGCTCTGTTCATGTTATATGTTCTACTTATTCATTTATTTATTCATTATTATTATTATTATTATTATTGTAGAACGATTAGTTTCAGCTCCTGTTCATTTAAATGGGAATGAGCCACAGCTCAGATGAGGAAGCAGGACAATTTACAATTTTGAAATCTCTGCACTTTATGTAAGAAGCTGTATATAATGGCTGTGCAATCTTGTTTCACAGAGTGTGTGTTAAGAGATCCCCAAATTAATGTGTGCATGCACTGAAAAAGAGTTTTTCATAAAATGTCCCATTTAAACATAACTAAAAACCCAAAAATAAACAAACATATTAATGCCAGAAAACCAGAAAAGGCTTGTTTACTACTTCCTGGATCTAATACTCTGAAGCTAGCACCTTAGTTGCTGTTAGTTATTGCATATTTCCCCTCACACCGCTCTTCCTCATTAGCTCTTCAAACAGATTGATGGGATTAGAGTGTTCCGTAAACAGTTTTAAAAATGATGTGACTGTGGGAAAATAAATAAATAAATAAACACATGGTTTGAAGGAAGTCATCTGAAATCCCACCTTATTAACACAATGTAAATGTGTGTTCATTAATTTGAATAACAATTACCTTCCCACTAACAGACATGACAGATTTGTTAAGGTAGAGCGAATTAACACTTCCGTCTTTAAGCAATTAACATCTTAACCGAGGCAGCTTGAGTGGCACCTTGTTGTAGACGCTTGTGATTAACAGGATATTTTTTTCTGTTGCTGCTATGCAAATGACACCCAACACTTGTTAAAGTTGTACGTGTTATTTTTTAACATTTTAAATAATGTTTATTTGTTTACTTTGTGGCTTGTTTTGCAGGAAATGACTTTTAATATTATTCACTCTCTTTCAAACAAAATTTTGTAGAAATACTTGACATAATCTGTGCTGACTGGTTATTTCCGGGTCTCCATATTGAATTCTGGACCACTCCCCTTTTACAGTGATCTTCGGGACACTGAGGTTGGAAAGCTTCCTTGCCATCCCTCTGGTCTTTATTTCGCTCCACAGTTTCTTGATGGGATTCAAGTTTGGACTCTCTCCAGGTCAGTCCAAATGTTGATATTGTTTTCTGTTAAGCATTTCTTGACCACTCTGTGACTGTAAGTTCTTGAACAATGTTAGGTTGGAAGGTCAAGGGCTGCCCAAGGCCAGGTTTGTCTGCAGACCACCTGATGTTTTCCTCCTGAATATTAAAGCAGACCAATTTTTAGACAATGGTGCTTCTTCACTGTCCAAAGAAAAGCATTTATTTCCAAAATATGAGCTTTACAGGAGAAAGTACTTTGGAGGGTTTTTATTGGTCCATTCATCATGGAATTTTCAAACAATATAAAGGGCAGCTGATGTGTTCAAATGTTGTTGTAAACCAAAAATCAACAAAACACTTACGTTCCCACCACCATAGTTGCCTGTGGAGATGGTGTTCTTAGAGATGAATGCAAGGCATATGTGATTCCACTTTCTTTTGCAGAACAAATGCCACATCCCTTTTCTTAAACTCCATTTTCATCTCCACTGATCAAAGAAGTGATGACCAAAATCACCTTTCTATGTCAAGGTGAGATATTGCAAATCCTTTTTTTTAACATTCTACGGAGATTAGCCAGTGTCTGCCTTGAGATGTTGGTACCAGAATTGCTCTGATTCATCAGAATGGCCTTGGTAGTGATCCTTGTATTCTTCTTGGCTTCATGCACTACCATTCTTGCCAGCACAGGGGTCACATTGGCTTTCTACCCTGCTGCTTGAGATTTTTCATAGAGTTGTACTTTTAAATCATTTTGCAGAGGTATGAATCATTTTGGGCTTAACCGTATCAATGTAGTTGTCGTTTATCATCTTCTGACATACTTTGAAATCTCCTGCTGCACATGATCAATAGACTAATAGATATTAAGATAAATTGCTTGGAGCATTATGTTTTACATGAACACATATTATAAGTTAAGAATGGGTTTTGGGTTTAGTCGGACAACGATGATCTATTATCAACATGGGATTGTATTATTACATATGGTATATTATTTACGCATTTATATATGTGAGGCACTTGGGACAGGCACTGTGCTGACAATATGAAGAGGGTTTATGAGGATCCTGGATCATATACATACATATATAACCGCAGCAGCAGCAGAGGCAGCAGTGTATTTCCTGGGGTGGTACACAGGCCATGTTTAATTTTCTCAGTGTGAGAGTGCTGTACACACAGCTCCCGCTCCACTGTGCCAGGAAACAACACCTAAATAAAAGGCGTTTGTTGAGTTTATGGCTTGGGGCTAAGGGAGCAGAACAGGCAAACTGTTCCAGGAAATATCCTCCTCCATATCACTGCAAGGGCTGGGGTGATAGTTTTTGTTTCTCTTACTCTACCAAGATATGTCTTCTTTTAATCTGATCTAAAAGTTACCAAAGTTATAAGTCAGGATATACTGCCGTTATAAAAATAAAAAATACATTGCTTTAAACCTTGTGAGCACCTTAGAAAACTGCACAGTGAACTTTAGTCTGTGGCACTTTGTATTGTGGGGACTTGTTCCCTGAATATATACAGACACATTTTCTAATTAAAACTATTATAATCACCCACTGCTGAACCATGCTGCAACCGTATAGTGACCAATCAAAGGTGCAGCCATATATGAGTCTATGGTCACCGTGCCACATGCCAACTATCAGACAGAGGAGTATGAACCCCAGCACTGGACTTTAAAGCAGTGGAATTATGTGTTTCAGAGTGATGGAGCACCATTTTATAACATTTGAAATCACTCAGATGTCAATCAGTTGTGATTGTAAAATTGGTCATGGTTCTATAGGCTAACAACAAACAGCCATTTTGTGTAATGGCTCAAATCATGTTGTCACATCACATTAACACAGATGCAATGGTGAGTGAAACACTGAGGTGAATATCCCCTCCCAGTAGTAAATACACATACTCAAAATATACCATATGAGGCCATGTACAAGGTATTAATGTACATCTACGGAATACATAAATATAGCTCCAGTTCCAGTGCTGTAGAGTGAAGGGTGCACCGTGAGTTTGTACGGTGAGATGGGTTAGTGACAGACTCTGGACTGATGCACTGTGCTACAAAAATGGAGGCTACAGGCAAATGTTTAACCCTTTCTTCCAGAGCTGTGAAAACAAACTGGTAAATGAATAAAACAGTTTTGCTGACTTTAGCTTGTAGCACCTCATTTGTCATTTGTGAGTGGTCTATATACTCAGCTGAAGTCCTGATATGTTCATACGCACATTAAAGTGTTGACTTGGAGCCTATCAACCCACTAACAGTGACACAAGTACATTTTTTGTGGGTTGCCTTAGATAAAATGAGCTGTTCTGATTTCATGCTGAGATTTTAAATTTGTCCCATCTCCTCGGTTGGGTCTCTCCAATCACACCACATTTATGTTTGACAGAACAAAACACACAAAGCAATTGTGGAGAGGTAAGAGTACTATTTAAATACAGAGAAAATAAAAATGGAGAGTGAAGAGAACCAAATGAAAACGATTAAAAACATCTGCTCCTTGCGCCTCTTGCGCTGAACTGAGCTGTGGCTCCTTCTCATTGAAAGGGACAGGCATTGAAACGGGTCCTCCTGAACAGAGCTGTTTAGACAGGGAGACAATGCTGCTGTGGTGTTTGATCATTGTGGTATTTTGACCAAAGCATCTCACAGATGTTTAAATTAAGATCCCGGAACTGTGTTCACTGGGGGGACGGGAAGAAAATGGCCCCTTTATAACATTGAACTACTTTGAGGTAATGCAAGCAACATGGCTACTTTCTGCATTCATTTAACAAATAAACAGCAGCTCAGCCTAAGAAACCCAGTGCAGTGTGTGTGTGTGTGTGTGTTCAATTCAATCCCGTCTCCTAAGTTCCGTGGTGCAGTTCTATCAGATTCAGTCACTGAAACGCATGATGACTGGGCATGTCGATACCAGCTTCTTCAAGCACTAGCTACTGCCTCTTTATTGACAAACTGATTACCAGCAGATGACTTATAGCTTCAGTACCACCTTCTATCGTCTGCTAGCTTTAAAGGATTAGTGCACCATTTAGCTTAACCCTTTCAAAGCTGCTCTGAAGTCTCCATTTTGAGATATGGGCGAGACGGCAGAGCTTAGCATTATCAACAGAAGGCTAGTTCTTCTCCAACATGGATGACTTCAAGAGTGTTGTGTGTTATTTGAAGAGTTTCAATGGCTTTGTTATTTTGAAAATGTCAGATATTTCACTGATGGTACCCTGAGGTACAATTCACTCAGATTCAGAACAGGGACAGTTAAACTGCAAAGTACTGAGTTATTTCTATTCAGTTAATTAGCTTTGTTACTTATCCAAATTATTTCTGATCTAAAAAAGAAAGCTCCTTTTAAAATTATTGTTATTATTATAATATTGCTACTAATGATACTAATATTATTACTAGTACTAATAATAATAATAACAATATTAATAATTATAAAAATAATATTGGGCGGCACGGTGGTGCAGCAGGTAGTGTCGCAGTCACACAGCTCCAGGGACCTGGAGGTTGAGGGTTCAATTCCCGCTCCGGGTGACTGTCTGTGAGGAGTTGGTGTGTTCTCCCCGTGTCCGCGTGGGTTTCCTCTGGGTGCTCCGGTTTCCTCCCACGGTCCAAAAACACACGTTGGTAGGTGGATTGACGACTCAAAAGTGTCCCAATGTGTGTGTCTGTGTTGCCCTGTGAAGGACTGGCGCCCCCTCCAGGCTGTATTCCTGCCTTGCGCCCAATGATTTCAGGTAGGCTCTGGACCCACCGCGACCCTGAACTGGATAAGCGGTTACAGATAATGAATGAATGAATGAATATTACTACTAATAATACCAAATGCCTACTAAGATGGGCATTTGGACAGTGGGAGGAAACATCCAAGGAAACCAATTCAGACAGGGGGAAAACACACACACAAACAGTGACCATAGAGGGAGACTGAAGGACCCTGGTGTTATGCAGCAGTCATATTACCATCAGCATGACTGTTGACACGTTGTCCGTTGTCTTGTAGTAACCGTTTCATTGGTCAGAATCTGTAATGTTTTCTAATTTGAAATTCTTATGGTAGCAGTTCTCATAGCAGTGATGTCTAAATAGTTTTTAGGGTTCATCAGGGCAGCTCACAGAAATATACTTCGCTCTTTTTAGAAGAGTACAGTTTTCAGCACATATGAGTATATTTTTGTGAAGCTATTTCAATGGCTGAGCATAACACACATTAATATTACCATCCCTCAAAAAATAAAAATAAATAAATGTAAAAAAACACAGGTCCATTCCCTGAAATGTGTGACTTCATATCCTGAAAAGAGGGTTAATTGAAGTTTACGGAGGCTGCCCTTTCGGACTCACCCGAGACCAGGTTTTTATGGTTTGTTATTCGGTTAAGGCTGGGGACGTGAGTATGGGGAATTGGCTCTAGATTGGCTAGAGAACCCTTTCTCAGTGTAGGCTGGAGAACAGGGACTGCTAGATTTATTCTTCTCCCTGTCATCCTTCACCAGCCCAAGTCCCAGGACACACAACAGTGCCAGCAGTCTTTATGGCTGCCATAGGCTATTAAACCAATCCTGTTAGATATCCACACCACAGCTAGCCACGTCATATCTGCTGTTTTTATTGAACACAACATGCCAACAGTTCCTTGTCCAGCTCAATGTCCACTTGCTTTATTTCAACATTATGCTTACATGCTTAATTCACTGTGACAAAAGATGACTCAAGTTGACAGGTTTTGACAAAGGTGATTGGCTGTGCTTCAATATACAGATCGATATACATAGCTAAACATTAACCACTGGACTGGGGTTCCTTTCAGTTCAGGGAGGAGTGGGTTGAGTACATGTGAAGGCAAATACTTTTGTACTTTTCTCAAATGGCGGTCTAAAACGAGGAATGCTATTTTTACTGAAGTGACATTTTACCCTGAGTAGCTCTAATTTAACTCAAGTACATGATTTGTGTTCTTTATCCATCACTGGATTTAGGAACATTGCGGTGAGGTGGAATTACACGGAGGATTTGAGTGAGGTCATTGTTTCTGGACCAAAAGCCACTCCAACTCATGCCCTTTTTTTTTTTTTTTGCTCCATGGCCCAATCTGGGCATGTGTTACACTCCTCCAGGAGAGGTCTAAACAAGTTTGAATGTGCAGAAAATATGTCTAGACCTTAGTGTCCAGATCTTAACACTAGCTACAGTTCTCCAAGAGAACAACAAAAAGAAAAAAAAGGTGACATTTAAGGGAGCATTTCCTCAAGTAGGTCTTGATGTACTGGATGACGTCTGCTGTGTAAAGGTTAGTCAGAAGGCTGGGAGTCCTGGGGCACGCTGGATGTTCATAACCTTGTCATTTTCATGGAGCCGTAAATCTGCAACAGGACAGCCGAGTGCTCCACGTTGGAATGGGAACGGGCCTGGGGGTTAATTGAAAGACTCCGCACCTCACATTTCCCTCTCACTAAATTGCATCTACCTCGTGGAAGCTCCGGAGGAAGGTGGTAAAACCATCAAGGCATTTAATAGCACCCTCCTTTTTTTAATGTGAAAAGCTTTTACCGCCACACCTTTCTCAACGATCGGACTTGGGGCTGCAGCAGAGATTTTTACAGACGTCTCCTAAGGGTCTGGGATTAACACACTTAAGTAAATCCATGGCACTGGTTACTAAGTGCCGACCTGGGGGCTGCCCAGGACCTGAGACAATGCAAGGGCACTGAGAGATTCTTTTATTATTATTTTTATTACAGCAGGCAGAACCTCAGCCTTGTCTTTGTCTAGTGGCAGAAAGGCTTTTTATTGTTCCCTGACATCATTAGCAAGATTCTACCATCTCATTTTGGAACATTTGGAGTGGTGGCTCAAGTGTTTGCCAGGCATTTCTGAGCAGAATGCTTGAACATAGCTTTTTATTGGCTTACATTACTGAAGTTTATAAGCCTGCTTTGTTGCCAATGATAACATCCAATAGCAAGACATTAAGGTGCAGAATAAAACTTCTCAACTGTGCCCGGCCTAATAGAATGTGGCTGTTAGTAGCGCTTTCAATCAATCAAAGGGAGGCTCCATCTGTTGAAAGGGTGCTTACTCGCATCCTAAGGGTCCACAGTAGTCTCTAGTGGGAGAGGGGTAGACTTTCCAGGTTGAAGACTAGAAAGAACCAAATAAAGCTCTACACTGACTCCACAGCGCCACTTAACCACCTTTTACCCTGTTCTACCCTGTTGTTGCTCAGGACACCTGTAACAACCACCAAAATGCAGGTGGATGTGTGTTAGTGAGTGTTGCATTGGTATGAATGGATCAGACACAGCAGTGCTGTTGGAGTTTTTAAGTCCCTCAATGTCACAGCCCACAGCATCCTGTAGTCAGCATCTAATGAAGGATTAGAAGACAACCGACACAAACTGTGCAGCAACAGATCTACTGTTTCTGACTTTACATGTAACCAAGAAGGACTTTGTCTAATAATATGACTTGAGTAAAAGTAAAAAGTAGTTACCCAATTAATTACTTGAATAAGAGTGAAAAGTAGTGAGTGAAAAATCTACTCAGGTACTGAGTAACTGCTGAGTAACAGGTTTATTTAATACTCAGAATGTCAAATAATACACCTGAATTCACAGCAAATAATAAAAAAGCTATGCGCAAATTTAGAGCCAATTTGGAATTGGATGGATTTATAAAAATAAGCAGAATGTAGCTCAATGTAATGGAATAAAAAAATACTGCTTCTTTAACACAAGTATACTCAAGTAAATTTAAAGTATGCTGCAATAAAAATACTCATAAGTATTTTTTTATTGCGTATTTGTATTGTGTAGTAAAAAGTATTTTTATTTTTATTGTGAAACTCATAAGTATTTTTATTCCTTATTACTTTATACTATTTTATTGTTATTATAAGGCTATGTTATTCCACACGGGAACCTAACCCAACATGTTATTTGACTGATCACACTGTTAAAGTGAACTCTAGGTCATGGACACCACATTGACCACATGCAGAGAAATGTAAATAAGTGTTTTGCTGTGAAATCTGTACCCACTGAGCAGAGTGGAGGCCAACAGAGGTGTAGATAAAGCAGGCCCTGATGGAGGACGTGCTTGTGGCTAGTGAAAGTAACACTGTCTGATGCATGGTTTCTATAACAGTCTGTGTTTAGAGACACAGATGCCCCCACGTCAGTTCCTCTCCCTCTTTCTCTCTCTCTCTCCCCCAAAGACTTTCAGTCCCCACACACTGCTGTACACCACATTTATCATTCACTGGAGCTCCAGCCTAGGACACCTCCATCTTCTCCTGACAATGTCATCCATCCCAAAAGCTTTCCAATCTTGTGCGTCCTTCAAGAGGACGGTTATGTGCGGTCTGCCCACCAAATACACCCGACTCCCTCCCTGTCCAGAAATCTCCAAAGACTGGCATGGATATGACAGAACCATAAGTCTGATTCATTAGGGCACTCTCTCTTCCCAACACCCCGAGGAGAGCCATCAGCCGGACCTTAATTCATTACTGAAGAGACATTGGGAGCCATTAAACTGGGCAAACTGAGGCTCATAATTGCCTTAAATTTGACTGGTACATGGAAAGTTTGCTTGTTCATGGCTCTCGGGGTAATTATCCCCACTATTGGACCCTGGACATTCGTTTGTATTGATGATTTGAGGATACTTTAGCTCCGTTTTTAACCTTAGTGGAGTGATCTGCATTGACATTCACTGATTAGCAGTGATTCAGCATCAATTTAATAAGACCACACCCGGAGAGCCTTTGCAAATCACTTGGAGAGACACCTCATGACTAATATTTTAGCTTGAATGTTCCCATGTTTTAATGCATTTTCCATTCAGAACTGTAGTAATGATACTGTAAGTAGCTTTCCCCAAACATACACTGCTTGCACAGTTCCACATTATAATTTTCTACTATTATTGTACATATTATCAGCTCGAATAACCATATACAGGAGCATGTTTTAGTTTTACAAAAGCACATTGTAATGCATCTATAGCTCTGCATAGTTTTCACACAGTTCTTCAATGGTCAGGACCCCTAAATTGCCACAAAACAGGAGGCATTATTTCTCAGTGCTGGTATTGTGTGTTGTGTTGGTATGAGTGGATCAGGCATGGCAGTGCTGCTAGAGTTTTTAAAGCCCTCAGTGTCACTGCTGAACTGAACAACTGAAAAAGCCCAAACCAACAAAACCCTGTGTCCACTGATGAAGGACCAGAGGCCGAACCAACACAAACCGTGCAGCGACAAATGACATTCTGTCTCTGATTTTTGGTCTACAAGTTGGATCAATGAGGTAGATGTGTCTAACAGAGTGAAAACAGGGATCAAACACTCCAGCAGTCTCTACCGTGTCTGATCCACACCACCACCACATCAGTGTGAGTGCACAGCTGAGAATATCCACCAGCCAAATTAAATCTTTATTATATCTTTATATCTTTATTATATCCTGCTGGGCTCCTAATAGGGTGAAAGAGGGGTGGACTTCAGTCTGGATTTTTTTTTTTCTCCCCAGCGTTTTAAATATCTAAAGAAATAAGCATGAAACGAAATGTAATGTCGTGAAGCAGCTGCACATGAGCCTAAGGTCATGCTCAGTGATCGCTACATGAATGTAAAGTCTCCCAGCATTGAGCCGTGGAGCACTGGAACTGCTTGCTCTACAGTTATGGAACCCTATCCCATTTGTATTTCTATTAAAAAAAAAAATACAAATCCCATTTGCCTGTGGAAGATCAATATGTCAACGGCAGCAATTATTTTAAGATCCCTAGAGGAACACTCCAGGAATCCCAGTTGAACTATTACACTTTCTCACAGTGGTTGTTTGCTTATCTGCAGCTCATTCCTGAGTTTGATTTCAGAGAGGCACGTTTGGAAAGCTCGAGAGTAGTTGATGTTGTACACATCAAAGCCCACTCGCTGCTCCCCCAAGCTAGCGGCGGGCTCTAGGCTGTTAACTCTTTTTGCTCCTGTATCGATCTACTGGCGGAAAAGCTCAATTTATGAATTAAGGCTCATCCATAATGGAGGATATATCCGGCAGTTGGAGGAGCCACAGGTGGAAAGGGGGGGGTTTGATCAGCAGATCTCCACGACCTTTAGCGCTCGCTTTAGTAGCGCAGAGCGTTCAGAGCAGCTGTGATGGATGGACGCCTCTTGGTTGGCCGAGAGCTAGCTGACCCAGCAAGATTGATTCGGCCAGCACCACTGACAGCTAAAGCACTCGGTGCTTAGCCAGAGCCACAAGTGTCTTTCTAAAGGCTGGGGGCTCGATAATCCTGCCTGGAAGGACTGGATAATAAATATTAGCACTGATATGAAAAGTCGGTCCTATCTAAATATAGATGCTTTTTTTTTCATTGTATTTTTTGTCATTGCACAATATACAACATAATAATTACTAATTATCATTACACCTACATTTAACCCTTACCTTACCTTAATAAACAAACATGTGGCGTACCAATTTGTGTAAAAAGGCATTAGAAGTTGTGAAGACCATCAAATGTCCTCATTTTACAACAAATGTTAGATACTCCTATCCTTGTGAGGACATCTGGTCCTCACACACATGAAAACATGCCCACACACAAAGACAATCTCGTATCAGTGAGTTGTAGGGACATTACATAGGCTTTTATTTATTTTTCAGAGAACCTCTTTAACCTCTACGTAAGTATTATTAGCTTAACCTCAACCCTAACCTTAACCCAACCTTAAAACATGTCTTCTTGTCAAAGTACTTTAGATCCTTACACTTCAGATTTTTCCTTGCTCTTGTCCACTTCACGTTCTTGATCACTTGAATGTGCATAGCACCTACGTCTCACAAGTGGCCAGTCACAGTACGAGGAGCGGAGGGAGCAAAGAGGAGCCTGAGCTTTTACAGTCGAAGCACAATCACCCTTTGTGATTTGTGCATTATGTTTGCTACCAACTCTACACTGTAATATCGATGAGTATCGAGTGAATATCTTTCTCGTGACTGTCTCGTGACAGTTTAATCATTGTAATTTTTTCGGCTTTGGCTTACACTTATAAGCTGCTTTGTCCAACATTGTTTTCCTCTTTGCTATGGAAATGGAAACACATTGCAATGCATTCTGGGCAAGTTCTGCTTCTGAAGTTGACATCAGTGTTGGTTTCTTCCCTCACCCCTCCGAGGGTTCATTTAACACACTTCACTTCAGTCCATAACAAAACGGATCGACCCTTCAGATGGCATCAGGGATTCCCCCAAAACGCAGGGCAGATCATTTTAATATTGTGGCTGGTCAATGTATTTGTTTAAGTAACTGACATCAAAACTGACTGTTGTTGAAGAGCACACGTTTTAAGCTATACATCATGACTCATTCCACATTCACTGGCTCCATAAGGTGGCAGCTCACCAGGCTGGCCACGTGCAAAAATCCCAGCTCTTCACTGAACACAACATCCCGGCCTCACCACTGTTTAACCATGCAGGACCACAGGCCGCCTTTCACTCGCAGTGGCTCCTTCATACGTTCTGACATTAAATCGGCCTTTAATATTGCGTTTATATTCGCTCGCTTAATTACACCCTCCTCCTCGGCCTTGTCGTTCGCCGTGAAACTTCAAAGCGCGCTCTCCTTCAAGGCCTTCAAGCTTTTGCGATTATTCAAGCCGCTGACGTGGCTGGCGGAGTGGCTGATTAAGAAACATTAACACCTCACGCCTTTCTGCTCCAGCTCCGGCTCTGAATCTCGCTTGTGGAACCAATGAGCAAGCAGCAAAAGTGCATATCTTGGTGCTGTGGTTTGAATGTTAATGCATGCACTGGATATTTGGTTATGTCCAGGACTCAGAGTAGAGCAGGTATTACTCACATGGTGGTGGTGGTGTGTTAGTGTGTTGTGATGGTACTAATGGATCAGACACAGCAATGCTGCTGGAGTTTTTGAACCCATGAGAATAGTGTCCTGTGGGCAGCGTTCAGTATCCACTGATGGTCTGGATTACAACCAACCCAAACTATGCAGCAACAGATGAGATGCTAGGTCTGACTTTACATATACAAAGTGGACCAGTGAAGTAGGTGTGTATAATATAGTAGTCAGTGTGTTGGCACAGTGTTTTAAAAAACTCCAGCAGTTACTGCTGTGCCTGATCCACTCATACCAACGCAACACAACAACACACCACCATCATGTCAGTGTCACTGAAACCACTGCACAATTGATACTTACTCTTACTCTACTTACTCTGACCATTGAAGAAAAAGGTGAAATTGAATTTGCAAAGTATGCAGAGCAACAGATGGACTCCAGTCTCTGCTGTACAGTTTCAGGCAAGGAAGAGAAACAAGGAGGTCAGTTAGTGTGTGGTGTTTGGTGTGCGATAATGGGCTATAACACAAAGTACTGGACAGTGTTGTAATCGGGGGGAAATGGAGTACATGTCAGCAGCGGCCATGTTTTGCTAGTGGTGTTGTGATGGGTGAGACAGGCCCCTTTTGTCCCATTTGAAATCTTCGCTGGGACCTTGGCCGGTTCGTGTGTGTGGTGGTTGTTTTATTTTCATCTGCTCTATATGCCAAGCGCTGAGTAGAATTTATTTTGTGGAGACAGCCATTTCCGGAGAGGACAATCAGGGAGTAAACACAAAACTTTTGGGCTACAGCAGAAGAGGAAAGGGCAGCAGGCGGCTAACTTTGGGCATAAATAATGCACCAGCGCATCCTGTTGTGCCAGCCAAGTCCTACAGCTGCTCGAATGGGTCATGACAGTTAGCGAATGGCTAATGGCAGAACTAATTGTCCAAGGTATGTATTTCCCTTCTCTCCCTTCATTGCTAATCAAATCCAACACTTTACCTCTGACTTCTGTCGACATATCTAAGAATATTTTGTAGTTATGGGCTTTGACTCTAAATTCTGGAATCCCCAACTGTGGCCTCAACATTTCTTTAAACCTGGCTGGTCTCACGAAACTGCAAAGCTGAAATGGTATGATGATGATGATGGTCTCAAGATGAATTCATTCATTCATTATCTGTAAGCGCTTATCCAATTCAGGGTCGCGGTGGGTCCAGAGCCTACCTGGAATCATTGGGTGCAAGGTGGGAATACACCCTGGAGGGGGCGCCAGTCCTTTACAGGGCAACACAGACACACACACATTCACTCACACACTCACACCTACGGACACTTTTGAGTCGCCAATCCACCTACCAATGTGCGACAGATTTTGCTGCTGATTAATGCTATCACTAACATTTAACCCTGAACCTTACCTCAAACCTAATCATAGCCCGAAACCTGATTTTACATAAACCATAAACCTTACACCAAATTTAGCTGTAAACCTAACACTAAGCTTCAAAAAATTAGGAACACTGCTATTTTATGTGGGTTAAATGCTATTGCTAACACCTAACCCTAACCTTTATTCTAAACCTAACCCTGAATCCAACTCTAGAAATGCACATAGCCGAAAAACTTAAGTGCAAATTTAAAAGTTTAAAAGTTGCAGTGTTGTGTTTGTGTAAAGCTATGTCCATGTCCGTTGTTTAGTTACAGTGTCCGTTGCTTAGTTGCAGTGTCCGTTACTTAGTAACAGTGTTCGTTGCTTAGTTATAAAGAAATTCCCAATGCATCCCGGTCCACATTCAGCTAAAATATTTACTATAAATTACAAGTGCATTGTAGGAAATTGTTGTGCCATTACAATCATGCTCAAATCATGCTGGGACACTCGGAGACAAATAGGAAAAGCACTATATAGAACCCTAAAATGTAAATAGGGAGCCATTTCAGACACAGCCCATTTGCTGTAGCTCTCCTCTGGTTAAATAATGGAGAGTTTGAGTGTATTTAGTTAAAAGGTTGCCACCTGTGGATAGGAGCTTTATGAATGTAAAATAACCCACAAGCATTGCAAATTATTGTGTTTCTTTATATATATATATATATATATACACTAATTCTTGGAGCTGTTGTTGGGCTGAGGCATTCATTTCATTTCTGAATATAAAAACAATGAATATTAATACATGTGTTCTGACTCCTTTTGTCTAGTTGGATCACAAAGATATGCATCCTTGAAGCCCAGAGGAGGCCTATATGGAAAACTAGCAACAAAGCAGGAAATCTTTCTCAGTTGGAAAAGTAGTGGCTGCACACACATGTGAAGGTACTTTAAAAGGAAAGCAAAAAAAAAAAAAAAAAGTGTGAATGCTTTGTTGAGAATAACTGCTCCTAAGAGCTTTAACACAGCTCACAGGTTCTGCAGCAGACAACCCAGTGAACTTTTGTGCTGAACTCAGAAAGCCCTGTCATGTATTGAGTTTCCAGTCAAAGCAGCCATTAAATATAAGTTATTCATAATTCACAAGATATTTCTGAGGTGTCAAAGGCAAACAAGGATAAAAACAGGGGTTTCCAAACTGAAGTTGAAGAAAAGATTAAAAGAAACAGCAAAACCGGGACTCTTACTCCTCATGCGCATTGCACACCCTATAATTCCTTTTCATTCCCTTCAGTGTCCTATCATTACAGCTTCCGTTCCCTCAGCATAGCCACCCAGATGTCCTCCCCATCCCTCACAGTGTTCACCTCCCATGTCTGCAGTTCAGTTTTCGGTGAGGTCAGTGTAAGCCGGATCTACTTTTTTTACTTGCCCCTAGGCAGGCACACACACCTGCAGCTACTCACTGAGTCTCTTTTGAAAGTACTTTTCTTTGAGTCCTGTGTTGTAACCCCCCTGCTGTGTTAGTTATGTGTTTTTTAATAATTTCTTGCGTTCTGTTTTGGATTGAGTAGACTGTAATTTTTAAGCTTAACTGTTCTAAAACTACTCAGTAAATGCATTCAATCCTTGCTCCTAAACCATCTCACTTGTACTGTGGATTATTTTAACATGAGCACATCACATGACCAGACTTTATATTTTTTAAGTTGTTTTTTTGATGGGGCGACACGGTGGTGCAGCAGGTAGTGTCGCAGTCACACAGCTCGAGGGGCCTGGAGGTTGTGGGTTCGATTCCCGCTCCGGGTGACTGTGAGGAGTGTGGTGTGTTCTCCCTGTGTTTGTGTGGGTTTCCTCCGGGTGCTCCGGTTTCCTCCCACAGTCCAAAAACACACGTTGGTAGGTGGATTGGCGACTCAAATGTGTCAGTAGGTGTGAGTGAATGTGTGTGTGTCTGCCTTGCCCTGTGAAGGACTGGCGCCCCCTTCTATTCCCGCCTTGCGCCCAATGATTCCAGGTAGGCTCTGGACCCACAGCGACCCTGAACTTGATAAGCGCTTACAGATAATGAATGAATGAATGTTTTTTGAGGCAGCAATGGATTTGGGACTGGAAGGGTGCTGTTTTGATCCTCTCACAAAAAAATGTATAGACCGGGGAAGTGAAAGAGCATGTTGCCTGCTCCCTCAGTATTCATGGCTAAGGGGACTTTGATCAAAGCACCTAACCCCAAACTGTTTGTTCACAGGCTCAAATGAGTTAAATGTGTATGCACAATTTTGTTCTACTGCTCTGCAATGACAATAAGAAGCAGATTTATATTTTCTTATGAATTTATTGATGTCCACAGTATCCCTGAGGAACTGACTATTTTTAAACTGATTTTGGACATCCAAGGACGTTCTTCCCCCACGTCTGAATGGGGAGTTGTCCATAAGATTACATCTGATTGATGCCTTTTTGGTTTAAAGTTTGCTGATGCAATGCACTTTTCTGTGAAAGCTGCCACAGTGCAAAGCTTACCTCTGAGATCACGTCCAGTAACCTGAGGCAGCCGGATCAAGAGTTAGGAAGAGAATAGTACAGGTAACACATACTCTTGCTCCTACAATTTGTTAGCCTTTGAGGTATTCCCTGCCCAGTGCAGGAAAATAGAACTTTATTCTGAGTTATGTGTCTGGCGTGTATATTTAATCTGAGGGAATTTCTCCTGGGTAGAGTATGTTTCAGAGTTTTCAGGCTTTTACTGTGAAAGCCCTAGACCTGTGGGGCTATTCAACATTGTTGACCATTAGCAGGCTCTGCAGGAATTCTAAAGTAGGTCTTCAGACTTTTTTAATTACAGTCAGCAAACCTTTTTGGCCCATTTATTTTTAACCATTCTAATTAAAATAAAATACTGGTGAGTGTAGAAGTCTTGTCCAGGGAGGTTTTCTTCCTAACATCTAATTCCTGAACATAAGTGCTTACAAAATATGAATTAATAAATGAACGAAAGAATGAATGCAAAAAGTTCCCCTTCCAACCAACCAACCCCAAAAAATATGAGCATGTGTTCATGTCAGATGGAGTGGAGGCACCAATACCCCAGCTTCAGCCTACCTGGTGCTAAAAGAGTTAAAAGCTTGGCAAGAGAAGCTGTTTTCTCCAGACCTGGTGTCATCTTTAAACAGCTGGCAGCAGGGCCGTGTTACATTAATGAAAGCCCTCCTCCGCACCAAGAATTCATCTTCCTGACAGCTTTGTCCCAGTTGAGCACTTACGTATCAAAGGTTCGATGTCATTTTTAGAAGTTTATTTGGGCTGTCTCAGCCCTGCAGCTCAGCTCTCTTGTCCGCACTGCCTGTGGTCGGCAAGCCACTGGGATATTTTTTTTTTTTGTACAGGCCAAGGAAGGATTCCTCTGCCCTAGTCTTGCGGAAGGTGTCCCAGATGAGGATTTGGAGCGAGTACGGTTCACTGCAGCTGGAGGATTAAGATTTATTTGGAGGTCATCAATGGTGACTCGAAGATTCATGTGCTTAGGTTGGGTTTTATACACACACACACACACACACACACACACACACACACACAGTACTGTGCAAACGTCTTAGGCACCTAGGATTATTATTTCTTAACTAATTTATATGTTCCATATGCCTGGTGCTTGCATAAGATATATATCTTATATCTTACACTCCGGGTGACTGTCTGTGAGGAGTTGGTGTGTTCTTCCCGTGTCCGCGTAGGTTTCCTCCGGGTGCTCCGGTTTCCTCCCACAGTCCAAAAACACACATTGGTAGGTGAATTGGCGACTCAAAAGTGTCCGTAGGTGTGAATGTGTGAGTGTGTGTGTTGCCCTGTGAAGGACTGGCGCCCCCTCCAGGGTGTAATCCTGCCTTGCGCCCAAAAGTGTTTAACCTATATAGAAATGGTTAAATGAGTGGTTCCTAAAGTAGTGGGTGCAACCCCTATAGGGGTACACAGCAAGGAAAATGAATAAGAGGCAAAATGCATGTCTCTCATAATAAATTCTAGCAGAGTCTGGAAGTAAAAGACGTTCACATATGTCACAGTTGTGGGGGGAAAGTGTCAGAAATAGACTGGGAACCACTGCATTAAACCTAAAGAAGTTATATATATTTTTCCTCTTTGTATACACACCAAAAACAGTTAAAGAAATATTTCATGCACCACCAATTTTAGCCATCAAAAGCATAATATTTTTTTTTCCTTAATGATGTATGTCTGAGGGTTAAAAAGGCTAACATTTAAGCATGCTATTTCAGCTTTGACCAGCAGGGGTGCAGATGAAGAAAGAAAGTCATCATACCCAGATAAAAAGGGGTGGGGGGTTATCAGGAGCTAGGTGCTAAGATTTAGCATGCTGTACTAGCTTTGATCACAAGGGAGAAGTCCAACTTAATACAGTGCCCACAGCATAAATATGAGCAAACTGGCCATTATATAGTTCAGCTGTGTATAACAGGCAGAAAAAAAATATGAAACTTAGTCTCAGGAACATAATTTAAACCTTTTTATTCAGCTTGACCTTCAGGGCTTCCATATAAACCAGTTATTTGATTGTATTCTAATATTAGGGCACTTTTCAGATTTTTTTTTGGTGGGAAAATAAACTCTTTCTGCACAGATAAATAGTATTTGCATCTTATTTGCATCATATTCACAAAAATAGTGGTCATTTAAACACTGCCCAACGAGATGAGGGACTTTGCTTTGCAAACCAAAAAGGCTAGTAGTAGTCTGTTTCTCGATCTGGGAACCAGAAGAGAGAATTCAACTTACAGGATGATGGTATAAGCTGAGCCATATTTGAAGTGCACAGTGCTTGAGGCATGGATCAGGTTTTGATGCCATCATGTAAGGAGGAGCTGGGCGAATCACAGGTTTGCAGTCAAGTAAGGGAATTGATGTAATCATCTACTAGACGCTACTGGGGTAGGCACAGACTGCACAAATTACTGGAGACATACAGTAAGTAAAAGGACAATTTTTCACCATGTGAAGAGCTTGGTTGATTGAGGCAAAGACAGCTGAGGGTAACTGTAAAAGTGCTGGGCTTGACACATGTCGGTTTATTGTTTCTGATAATAACGCGCTCATGGCTCTTCATTGACAGTAGTGAAAAACTCATCCCCTGACGAGCAGAGTGATGGATTTTCTTGTCACCACAAAATGAGTGCAGCAAGGGAAAACTAATTTCATCTCGGAAACGCTGTTAGATTAATTGTTATGTAGCCTATAACATCCTCCACAAACGAAAGATAATTGGACCATATTGGCCATAGCTCAAGCTGTCGTAGCCCAAATCTTCCTCCTCTCAGCCAGATGTTTACTGCGTGACAACTCACTGTTTCACTGACTCACATTTAGTGTCGCTTTCACTGCGTTGTACAACTGCTGAGTGCATTTTACTTTTGAAGGAGTAATGACTCTCACTCACTGGCCAATTTATTGGAAACACATACCTCATTGGGGCAAGATAAATGTAAATTTACTGACTGTAGCCAGTCAGTCAACTGCCTATTCCTCATAATTCTAAATACTGGCTTAGAGCTTTCTTTTGGACACTGATTAATATTTAAACTTCACATTGTCATTTTCAGGCCTCTGGAGTCAACAGTGTAGCTGCCAACATGAAAACCTCAACCTCAATGCACAGCTTTAGGGCCTTGGTGGCCTATGTTCCTCAGCCAAGTGCCCCCAACCACTTAGGATTTATTTGAATCATCCCAGTGCTGGTCCCAAGGCAGGTTGGAGGGTGACCCACTGTTTTGACCCCTTCTGGAAGCAACTGAAAGTAAAGCAACAACAACTTGCTCAAACTGTGCTTGCCCTGGAGAGCCACACCTCCTTGTGATAAGTTTGTTTTAGTTACGTTTGTACATTGTGTAAAGCCTTGTTTGCAAGCTCCAGCCATGGCAATGTCATTGGAGAGCATAACACACTTGAAGGAGAACACTAATTGCAAATTCTCTTATGTCAACTAACAGATGCTTGACTAATCAGGTGCGCGGGTGTGGTGGGGGCATCTTACCTACCCTGAGAGAGTTATTATACTACCTTGGACTCCTGGTCATGGACGCTTGTGCTTTTGGACTAGGGGAATGAGCTAGCCATATTCCAACGATAGGGCCAGGGATGTTTCTAGAGTACATGTTATAATGGAGTACTCTCCGTTGTCTAAAAAACTCCAGATGCCTTTTTTTTAGCTGTGAGCATCGAGGAAGCCTAGTATACTGGACTGAGACACTTTATTTTACCAATTTACAAACACATTAAGCTTTGTAAACACATTAGACTTATTTTGAACATGGAACCAGACTGGAGAGCAGCAAATGGTGAGTTAACGTCCTCAGAATCCTATAAAAACTGTAAATTGAAAACATCACCTTTAATTGCTCAAGCTTTTGGACAAAAGATGGAAAATTATGGGAAATGTAGTTCCTGTAGTTCAGCAATCCATGATCAAACTGACGTTTTACAACTGTGATTGTTTTTGACTGTGACACGTGTAAAATTGAGTCTAATGACACATCTGGATAAGGACAACAACGGACCACTCAAAGTAAATATATCCACAGCTTTAACACTTTAGCAGAAGCACACGATGCTTTTAAGGTGGAGGATGCCCTTATAAAAGGGCACTTTCTGGATGTTTGGGAGTGATTTTTATTACAAATTCAGCAACAGCAAAATTTACTATTGACCACAGCTAGAAACCAAGAGCTCAAGGTCATTTTATGATGGTTTTATGCTTTTATCTCAGGGTTTGCAGGTGCAAATGTAGCAATATTTATCAAACAGGCAATCATCATGGAAGTATGGGGATTGGACTGAATTGAGTTGAAGTGTTTTGGAGCAGTGGGTAACTGTGTGATGTCCTGTGATGGACCTGGCACCTTGACCAAGGTGTGTTCCTGCCTTGCACCCAATGATTCGGGGTAGACTTCATACCCACCCTAACCCTGCTCAGCATGAAACGGTTGCAAAAGATGAACGAATGAATTTATGAAAATGGGTGAATAAGTGATGGAAAGAAAATGAACTGTAAAACTGAATCAAACTGCTCGGAAATGCCTGGAATACCTTTCACATTTCTGTTTTTGTCAGGTCTTAGCTTGTCTGAATTGAAGATGAAGAAGCCTAGCAAAATATCCCACTTTCCTAGAGATGTAACCATAAGCACCTGCCTCTAAATGAGAGATCAGCGGGTACAAATGACTACAGCGGCACAGAGAAGTACCTCGAGCTGCAGAAATCAATAACACAAAGCCAGTCAGAGGTAAGCATATGTTCCCAAATCTTCCCATCAATCTAGTCTCATATAGAATTAATGAATCAACATTTTGCCAACATCCACCCCCCTCCACCCCACACTCCTACTTCTAGGAGCAGAATTGGGATTCTGAGGGCACGAGCGCCATTCATCAGCTTTAGAGGGGCTCTGAGATTTCTCGACGAAGATTTTGAGAGAAGCTGGCTCCTCCATTCATTTCTGTCAAAGACTGTCTGTCTGAAGGGGATGGCAGGGGATCACTGAGCCAAACACAAGATGACAAGCTAATGGAATTCTCTCTCTCTCTCTTTCTCACTCTCTCTCTCTTCTTCTCTACCTGGTGGACTCATTTCTAAAGGGTGCTTCATTTTGCGATTTATTACACCACAGTTTGCACTGACCTCACTAAGTGACTGGCTAAGAGGTGTTCCATGAGTGCCAACGGCTCCCCGTAATGGTATTCTGCCTTTAGAAACATAGTAGAAACTTAGTAATAGCAGCAAAAACAAACAGTCACTCTTTTATTACAAGCTTTATCAGAACTAAGAAGCCTGCTGAAAAGAACTGCAACCAATGACATCATGTCCTAACAGCAAACAGTTTTGACAGATGCCCCATTCCACCTTAAATGCAGTGGTTAAGCCTCCAGCCTTTAGTCAAAACATGGCTGAACCACTCAGGGAGAAATTAATCCAGCCTTTGTATGACTATTGCTCTAAGCTTTATCAAACATTATGCATCCATTATTTTAAGGGAAGTTGCCAGACTGCTGGCAATGTCAGTAGTATTATGTTTTGAGCAAACTTGTATTGATTGAAAAAAGCATTGTACTTATCTAAAATGTGTAGCTGATTTTCTGAAACTACTATCTGTCCCTAGTTTATGTTGCATCCTGATATTCAGACTATATGATTATAGAATACCTCTCTTGAAGTTTGTACTATTGGTTTTAGTAGCTTTTCCTTTACAGAGTATGAAGTCACATTACCATATCTGTGTCGCTCCTCTTCTCAGAAATATGACCAGGGACATTGTCCTTGATGTGAATATCTGAATAGCAACACCTTGAGGCATGGTTGCTAAATATGTGTGTGGTATAGCACACCTTGTGAAGCAGTTCATTAATGTATGTGAGGAGTAGTGCCCCTTGTGGACAGTACATAACCTAGATTATAAGTGTAACAGCGTCCCTTGTGCTGCAGTTTGTATATGTGCATGAATGCGAGAAATAGTGCCCCTTGTGGACAGTACATAAAATAGAGTACATTAATACCTTGACTTACTAGTTTAATTCGTTCTGTGACCGAGCTTGTAACTCAGTTTGCTCATATATCAAATCAAATTTCCATTAAATAATCCATTCCAGCTCCATAAAACCAACACTAATATTTTTGTAACGTGTTTTAAATAAGAACAAATACTTTAGAAATAAATATTTGTATTAAAATAATACATAATAAAAGAGAATGTACAGAAATAAACAGGTCCTATGGAAGATCAGACAAAGATGATGGTGGAGGTGGAGGAGATTGGCGGAGGAGGTTGGGGGAGTTTCTCATTTTGTCATTTTGTGCTCTTAACTTAATTTACTCTCTACACATTCAATGCTATAATTCTACAAAAAACAGCGATACGACAGAGATGCTTCCACAGCAAGATAACCAAGTGAACTTAACAGTCGCTGCATGGGCTACCTAGTAGTGGGTGGTGTGTGCTCGTTCAATCGTAACTCAGATCTTGGCTCGCATCATAAAGCAAAAATTTGGCTGGTGTTTTGGAAAATTCAAAAGTTGATTCACTCGTAGGTCACAGTTTCACTGTATAAGATTAACTGTGTCCCTTTTGGTAAGGTTTATAAATATGAGTGAATATGAGCAAAATAGTGCCCCTTGTAGCCCTATATAGCGATTCATAAAAGAAATAAAGTTAGTGAGGAAATGAAGGTATTGTAAGCACCTCATGCCCACTGGTATGAGGTGTTTTGCATCTAAAAATGGAGATAATTAAACATCATCTCAGTAACACACGAGTTCATCCTACACTGAGAAACAAGCTGGTGTCAATAGCTCACTGTGTACCACGACCTCCAGTGAAATATTGCATAATTATTTCACAAAACAAAAGCAGTGTACATTCTTTGTGAAAGCATCAAAGCCACTGAGCACACTCTCATACGCAGATGCACATGCTTGCATTCAAAAACACACAATTAATTAGCAATTAAGCTCAAAATGCTCCCATTGTTCTTGTGGCACATTGTTGAAGCATGAGCTTGGCTTTGCTCTACGAGTGCGAGAGGATGCACAAAAAATATAGAGGCAAAAATAGAAGCTGACACGCAGTTAAGAAGAATAAATGAAAACTCCCTTGTTATAGAATTTTGTTTTGATTGGAAGTGGCTTTGTGTGGGCTAGACTGAGCTTCTGACAAATGCATTAGCATTAGCTCTTATCTGGATCCACTTTACAGCATAGAAAGCTGAACGACTTTGTGGAGTTTTCATACTTACTAACTTCTGGTACAGATTTGGTTAAGATGAAACTGATGTGATCTCAGGTACACATCTTCACTTGAGTGGTCATGTTAACCCTTTAATTATGCCATAACATGTTGTTTAAATAAGCATAACTTTACAACTGTTTGAGATATCCAACATTTTCTAATCCTGTGCTAAACTAGAGATACCTAGCTTTCCAACATTTATTTACAATGTGTTGTACGTCCCCTGAAGTGAACAGTTTTCTTTGTTTGTTTTCAGAAGTGAGCAAACAAATCACTATTTATTAAAATGCTGCTGTAGTATTTCTTACACATTTCTTACAAGATCTCCGAAGACTTACTTGGACTTAGATCTTCCTGTGCCATTTGGCGCATTGGGTGGTGAGTTGCTTCCAGTGAGATTGATCACCCGCTGTGAGTTCTGCCTTGTACCAACTGATTCCAAGTGCTAGAAAATCTTGAAAAAAAAGGTTTGATACCACATTTTTGGGGGGATGACCCTGCTTCAACTTCCCTCTTGGTGGCTTCAGTATGATGGCAACTCTTGTGTAGTTATGGTTGTTTATGTCAGAGGACGAGCCCCAAAAAATCATAGTGTTTAAGGGCTGGATTTTCATCTGCATGTATTTGGGTTGACAAGACAGGCTGGAGTCACTGGCCGGTGCATTCCTAATTCAGCATGAGGAACCCCATGTTTCTCTAGAATGCTACCCAGATGAATTCAGTGACCTCCTCAATTTGGTGCTGGCTAACTGCCACAGAGGTGTTCTTCACTGAGGCACACCCAACTTATTCCCACTAATCCAGGGTCCAATTTTCCGCTTTTCTCTCGACGCTCTATGTCATATCATGGACATCTTTATTTGTGGCTCTGAGGAGTGCAATATCATCAGCAAAATTGAGGTCATCAACTGGTATGGTTCTCGCCAATGTATTCCCAAATCAGTTTGATTCATAGCCCTGCACATAACATACTCAATGGCTTATCCAAAATTACTCAAAAGTAATAGGAAAGGGGAGAGGATGCACCCCTGCCATCCGCCAGTCTCAATAGTGAAATAATCTGTAATGCCTTCCTCTTTACACACACAAAGGTCTCCAAAGAAAAGCACATATACAATAGGCATCCCATACATTATTTTTTTGTGGCAATGGCTACTGCAACCCTCTTCTCTTTGGCATCAGCTCTTCCTGTCTTCACAGTCTTCAGACTGTTCAGAACTCAGCTGCCCACTTTCTCACTTGCACTTTCTTTCACCAACATTTCATCCAACATATTCACTGGTTTCCTATAAAGTACCATATTCAATTCAAAATACTTATTTTCACTTACACAGCTTTAAATAACCTTGCTCCTTCATACCTGCCTGCTCTTTTCCATCCCTGCAAAACCACGCACACTCTCAGGTCTTCTTCAGCTCGGCTGCTTCACTGTTCCTCCTTCCAGCCTCCAAAGCTACGATGATCGTTCTTTCTCTAGATCTGCTCTGGGACTGTGGAACTCTCTTCCCCCTTTAGTCCAAAAAATATCTTTTCTGCCTTGCTTATAATACTCCTCAAACTTATTTTTTCATGCTTGTTTTGTATTCTGTATTTGCTGTTTTGTATTTGTTTTGTATGTCTTTGAATGTGTTCTATGTGTTGACTATTGTAAGTGTCTTATAAAGTGCTATAAAAATATAATGTATTATTATTATTTATAATCTGATAAGAGGTCAAATATCAGATTCCATTCCACTGGTAGAATGGTCATCTGGGAGCCTGCAGTAGCTGTTGTGTAAAGAACCTCTATGTAAAGAATTGATTCTATGCTAAGTAAATGTTTACTCTAGAAACTAATATCTGACCATCACTGGTTAGAGCATTTGTCATTTATTTTAGGGACCAGAGAAATGTCTATTTAAGCCAAGTGTAACATTCTTATCAGCTGCACATTTCAAATGTTTTCACTCATAGTGCACAAACTTTGTAAAAAAAATCACTGAAAATAAAGCAAGGACATCAGCTGGTGACAATGTCTCAAAACTTGGGCAGAGTTTTCAATGAACAGCCTAAAAGTATGTTCCTCTTCCTCTCTTGAGGCTGAACATCTTGGAGGTTTCATTAGGGGTCAAGTTGCCTTTCAGTTCAGTAAGGAACTGCTCCGATATTTTATGAGTCATTGTCAGGGGGCAGGGTGGTCATCATTTTGAGGTCAGGCTTTGACCAGGAAGCACTGTACCAGAACACTTACCCCCACTCAAGTGGCTTGAGCAATTCCTGCCAGGAATAGGGCACTTTGGCCTTTACTTATTTGTGCACTTCAGCATCATGGGAAATTGATTGCTCATTGTAGCCATGAACAAGGTCAGCAGAGGTGGGTCATTTTAGGTCCGGTTAATAAAAACCCTCACTGGGTTTTGGCTCCAACTGCCTTGAAAATTGTGATGTAGGTCTGATTGGAGCAAAATCCTTGGATGGATTTTGATTTTTGGACATGGACTACCCAAATAAATCCATGTGATCCATGGAATTGCTATTCAGTCAATTTGGTGGTTTAGCCGACTCTTCTCAAGCTTTAACCAGTTCCACCGCATTAGGTAAGCTTCTCATAACACAAATGATGTCACCCACTGATTCTTCCTCTGAAACAAGAGACTTTAGCCAATGCTCGGTCACCTCAGGTGATTCTGTTGGCTGCCACTGTGCTGTGTGATGAGGGAAGGGAAGAACTTTCCACTGACCCATAAAGCAAAGCCAACAAGGCACTCTTGGACCCCTGACCTCAGATGGCTGAGGCATGGCCAGAGATAGAGCCAATGCTATCAGCGGTGTCAAGTCCCAAGGTCACCGTTGATCATTTGATGTGAGTGTGCGTTATATAAGTCAAAGGAGTCTTAGTTATTTGTTGCTAAAGGTTGCACATAGAATCGAAGTCCCCCGCCTGTCTCTTCTTATTACCGTAGAAATGAAAACATAAAAAGGTGCTTAAAAATACGGCATGAATAAATTAACAGCATAGCGATTAGACAAGAGCTTTTATATCTGAATTTAATCAAGACTCCCATTATTAATATCTTTGTGCTTAAGCCTGGCAGCCCATGCGTGAAGCCTGCAGTCCTTCCTCGCGTCTCTGGCTCATTGGCATCTCTGTTATAAAAACCTTAATGGCAGCTGTGAGAAATATATGAAAGCTCGGCCACTAATTAATTTCAGAATGGATGTATTAGCCTAATGTTCCTCGTTTGCACCAGGCGTTTATGGCTTTTGAGAGGAGTGAGGATGGGTTGGTGAGCTTGATGAGATTGATGGAGCGCTGGGGTGCGCATTGGGCAGCGACAGCCAGGACGGAGCCAATGACAGACTTGGCAATGCCAGTGTTTCGGACGGGTGAATGCTCTTTTGATGGATCATCTGGGATCTTCTCTGAGAGGAGGACAACGGAGGGATTTGGAAACTCAACTCACACCATGTGCCTCCAGTAATGATGTTCCACACTCGTTCACTCTCCCGTTCTCTCAGTTTGGTTCTTAAATGTCTCTCTACCCTCTCTTGCTCTCTCTGTCTGACTGTCTATCCGTCCATCTCTCTCTTCCTCTGTCTATTCCAGCGGACTGCTAATGAGTCCCTGCCGCTGATCTGTGAAGGGGAAAAAAAGAAAATGGCCCTATTTAGGCAGAGAAACAGACCAACCTGATATGTCTTGTCCATTGTCCCAGCTTTAATTGCGTAAATCAATTTGTCACGACACTTTGCCAATAACGTAATTCCCATTTCTCCTCATCCTATGTGTATACTGGGAGGGGTATGGGAAAGAGCAAGGTTGAGTGGATAGTAATCTCTCTCTCTCTCTCTCTCTCTCTCTCTCTCTCTCTCTCTCTCTCTCTCTCTCTCTCTCTCAGTTCAATAATTCAGTTGAAGGTTGCTCCATCGTCATGTCTGCATTACGATTTTGCCAAAAGCTGGGTGAGAACAACATTAGCAAACGGATGCTATATTGTCATTGTTTGAAATAAAGTATGCCAAAGTGCATTTATGGGATGCAAAATCAATTTGGGAGCAAAAAATTAATTAGAAGTATATTGGTGGTTAATCTTCTGTATAGCAAATCTCTCTCTCTCTCTTTCTCTCTCTCTCTCTTTCTCTCTCTCTCTCTCTCTCTCTCTCTCTCTCTCTCTCTCTCTCTCTCTCTCTCTCTCTCTCTCTCGCTCTCTCTTTGTTTTATACAAATGCACACACACACACACACACATCTCTGTAGTCCCAGATATAAAGATGAATACATTGGTGGGGTGGGGTGGGGGGTACAATTAAACTACAGTGTAAATGTATCTTGTGGTCCCTCTTGTGTGGATATTGGCAGACTCAATCTCTTTTCCCCAATTAACACAGTCCTGGGGTCTTAAAGGCATTGTTCATGTTTGTAATCAAAAGAACACTTTTTATGAAACTCAGAATATGTTTCCTGCTCTAAAGTCTGATGTGTTTACGAAGTCCCATCGTCTGCAAATGAGTGAAAGGACTGTCTCTGTCCAGTATGCTAGTCTATCTCTCTCAGTGTTTTTAGACAATGGAGAGAACGCCAAATGCTGAAAAACATGAACCGAAATGATAATATTGCTCAACTCGAGTTACACATGAGTTTCTGTGGTAAATCATTCATTCATTCATTATCTGTAACCACTTATCCAAGTCAGGGCCGCAGTGGGTCCAGAGCCTACCTGGAATCATTGGGTGCAAGGCGGGAATACACCCTGGAGGGGGTCCTCCCAGTCCTTCACAGGGCAACACAGACACACACACACATTCACTCACACTTTGGAGTCGCCAATCCACCTACCAACATGTGTTTTTGGACTGTGGGAGGAAACCGGAGCACCTGGAGGAAACCCACGTGGACACAGGGAGAACACACCAACTCCTCACAGACAGTCACCTGGACCTGGAATCGAACACACAACCTCCAGGTTCCTGGACCAGAACAACCTGTTTAAGCCCCTGTTGCTTTAAATGAGAATGAGCCATAGCTCAGTTCAACACAAGGGTCCAGGAGTGAGGAGCCAGGAGCAGAAACTTTGGTTTGTAGTCATTTTGTCTTTGTTCTCTTTCTTCTCTGCGCTGTGCATGGAAAATCTTAGACAAGGGACAAGCCTAAATGTTGTGCACTTAATGTTATAAGGAGTGCAAAATCTGAACATCTGATTTTATCCCATGTTTTTGGAAGCCCACAATGAAACTGACTGGGAGCTCTCCTCTCACAGTATAAAAAAAGGTTATTTTTTTCTTAATATAATTTTGCCCCAAGGTGAAAGATGCATATTTATACATTAGTTAAGGCAAGGTGTGTGGAGTCAAGGGAACTAATAAATAAAATTGCAATGGAATATGGTACAAATATGTACTAAGTAAAAATACTGAGGACATATCCTTGAGGGTACCATACCGTGACTTGAGGGTTCCCAACCTAGTGACAGTTTAGAGCATAGGGACGATATTGGAGAGCCCCTAGGGACCCGGCAGTGCTGTGCTTCATGAGAAAAGGCGCCCGCTGACACGTGTCATAGGCTACGGGAGAAAATTTATTAGCAGCCTTATCTCCTTAAGAACGTGAACCTGACAGAAATTTGCCTCCATCCAATCAATCATACGTGTCCTTCGCCAGAGGACACTGCGCCCAAATCTGCAGAGCAGGCCACGTGCAGGCTTGCTTTCAGCTTCAGTGAGACTGAGAGGCAGAGAGAAAGGCGGGGGATGTTCAGAATCATGATTTAAACATGTTGTTATTTGTAATACCACTTCATTTTCACAGGTAACAATAAATACAAGAATTCCCTGCAATCAAAACATACTAATACAATCGCATCCAGTAGGTCCACTTGGCAGCCAGGATGGCATAGGCTGGCTTTCTCACTTCCTATCCATCTACGTCCATGCCATATGATTGCAGATGCTGGTAATACTGGTGGAGTGCAGGAAACGGGAAGTTGTTGAAAGCAGATGCAGTTAGAGTAACATGAGCGATTGTAGAGCTGAGAAGGGAGTTCATTAAATGTCTTCAATGAGAGCTGATGAACTTCTTTGACTTTGTAGCATCGTGCTGCATGGTAAACAGGGAAAGGCAGCATTAGAAGTGCGTGCAGTAGCAAGGAGAGTATTTCTGAGGATATGAAGATGGGGATATAAAAGCCACTGAGGCTAATCCGTTGCAAATAACTTTTTTGTTGTAGTTTGTTGGTGGCTTTTTTTTTTTGGACAATCAGTTCAATCAATTCGACGGCTTTTCATTGTCTGAAAGCGGCTTTTCTGGGACACAGATCCAAGCTCATAATGGCAATAATAGCATGAGGAATAACAATATCTGACTTGTGTTCTTCTTAGTTTGAAGAGGTTTCTATTCAAATTTTCTCGTTTTAACCTCATAAGATGCCAAGTTAAAATGATATATTGTATTCAACAAGGGGCATAAAACTTCACTTTCCAAAAAATAAAAATAAAAAATGTGTCTGCTAAATGTGCATAAATATCCCTTGCAAAGTACAGAAGTGATCTTAGAATCCAGCTGTGTAGCTTGCAGGTACATTACCCGCTCTTACTTTGTGTTTTTGAATATTTTGTATATGTATTTTTTAACAGGGACCCTAACCCTAGCTATTAGCGTTAGCTAATAGGCTAGTTTATGTCTGTAATTTATATCATAATATAATTATTTTAAACATAACAGCAAAATAACAGTCTGGAACTGAATCGTGGTTTATAAAACCAATTCAACTTAAAAATCTACTGAAATTGAATGTTGTACAAATATTTTCATGAATTAAAGGTACTAAGACGTACCACTGAGTTTCCCACAACAGTGACAGTGAAAAATGTCACCACAGTGACAGTTTTTCTGAGCATGGAGGGTTTAATATATTGTTTGTTGCTGTGTGTTGTCAGCTTTATGAAGCAAACAACTGTATCAATCATCCTCATCATTCAAGAATTTTATTTATTAATTTCTGGCACTAACCAGCATGCGTTATTCACCTATGGGGATAGCCTTGCTAACTGTAGCTTTTACGATCAATGTTTTGTCAATGTTTTCAGATCTGAATATATTTCCAGGTTATGTTTAACACTATATTATAATAATTATTTGGAAGTTGGAGGCATTTTGAGATTTCACTCTTACACGCTTAGTATTAATCAGTTGTTAGAGTTGTTCTACCTCTGTTTTGCATTGTTTGACAAGGGAACCCCAGATTTGGCCCCGTTTGTACACTTACTGCCCCATTTAGAGTCTGACTAAGTACTGAAGCTTATGTCCATTATGCTTTCTGCTTGTGGAACTGCTTCTGACTTTGGTGATTGAGCAGTTGGCGGGCAGCACTGTCTCTTTATGCCGTGACCTTTTCGAAATGAAGTTGTAATGGAACCTGTAGGCAGCAATCACGGAGACGGCCAGACTACTGTCCATGTTGTGGACTTCATAGAAAGTGACCCGTGACTGATACTGCATACTGAAGTCTTTCGCAAAGGATAGATCAAACCAAATGTATAGTTTTAGGCTTTCACTTCTCTGGGCCATTGAATCATTTATTGATTTTATTGATTACGTGTTTCATGAATTTTAGATTAGGTTTGAGTCCAGGGTCTTTGGGGGGTCCCAAGAAAAATCAAGAATCTTCTTTACTTGGTATTTAAAGGGTACATTTATTGATTAGCTCGTGCGTTTGTGGTAAATCTTGGACCTTAAGAGAATAGGTATGACTTTGGATTAAATTTTGACCTTGATGGCTTCCAAACCTTCAAGCAATAGTTCAAACAGTTAGTCTTCTTGATTTTGAACACTTAGGGATCCATGCTACTTGCAGAAATGTGGTTAAAAAGCTCTGCTAGTTTTTAACATCTCTAGCATGACGTGGGTATTTGGCTAGCTTTTAATAGAGCTCCATGGTGATGAAAAGCTGCTGTCAACTTTTTAACACACCGATGATACCAGCTCTATCTGTTCATTACTAGAACCTTGAGGAAGACTGCTGACGGACCTAAACACTCGCCGGGGCTGTACCTTGGTGCCATCAATCTCTACAGCACACCCACACACACACATTCTCTCTCTCTCTCTCTCTCTCTCTCTCTCTCTCTCTCACACACACACACACACACACGTACATAAGCTCTTATTCTGCCATCTCATTTCCACTTTGTTTTTGCTTAGATACTTGTTATGTCGGAATCAACTTGATTAGCACAGAACCCTTCTGTTAGCATTAGCTTGCTAAGTGCTCCCTGTATTCCAGCCAAACCCATTCCTCTTCCTAAGAGCATAGACACTGTTAGCACTGGTTAACCTCCCAAAGCCAAGGGCCACTCTGCCTGCTTAATTTTAAGGGCGACCTCTATTTCCTTACTGCTTACAATAGCAGCCCTAGAGATTTTCCTTCTTCACCCCTGTGCATGAGAGTGACACTCTAATAAGGCACAGAAATAAAGGGCAGAGTGTACACCACTTCTGTCCAAAATTGACAGTGGGCTTCATCCAGAGATTGGAGGGTTATGCAGAGTGTTAGACAATAAGATTAAATATGATCATTGTTTATCTACAGCCTGAGGCCGAGCCCAGGGCTTGTAGGACAAGCGTTTAGTGTTTACTGATTGGATCCTAACACTCTGATTCAGCTACAGAAGGGCTTGATAATGCACTGCTTAGTATCAGCTTTAACAGCTTTTCCCAAATCAGCACTGACTTGTATCTAAGTAATGAAAATATAGTGAATTAAAAAATAAGCTATTAAACAACACATCTTAAAATATATATATGGGACAATATGCACTGATCAGTCATAACTGGGAGTGGGGGTGTTGATAAATTGACAAATACCACCATAATAATGCAAGAGATCATAAGAAATTACATTAACTACAATCAATATATTTCTATGGTGTGTTTCCCTATTCTATCCTCAACTTAAACTAGCAGCACTTTTGTTCATCCTTCAACAATGCCATCAAAGGTCGTCAAAGTGCATACTTCAGGAAAGTTTAGAGCAGAAAATATTCAGGTGAGAGCATTCTAGGTTCTGCAGTTATGGCTGATTGGTGTTAATACTTATACCAACTTAACTCAACCATACTTAATACCAACTTATAAATTGGATTTTTAAAATAAATAAAAAAGGCCACTAAAACACCACTAAACTCCACAGTTCTGGACTCCAGTCCTCCAGAGATAAACCTTCTGTGGATCAAACTTGGAGATGGGCAGTAAAGTAGCAGATATTAAAGCCACTTATGCAACTAAACTGGATGCAAATTACTTTGCAAAAACACACATGGGTGCTTTGCACTCTCCTGACAGGTGAGCACGAACTTCAACTGCATTTATTCAGTTATTCATCTATGCAACTCCCTCGATTCCTCAGCCCATCCATATCCTTTTCCTACCCCACTTAGATTCCAGAGTCTGACTGCACTAGTCCTGCTCCATTTTAACACACACTCGCAGAGGAGTGCCAAAACAATCACACATTTCCCCTGCCAACAAAAGCCCATTCCTTCGCCATTAGTAGAAATTAAGCCTGGTTTTCATGTGGAAAAGACACAGCAGGGGGCTTCTTTCTTCTGCGCTGGTTACACACACTTACACTTGTACACTCACACAGAGTGTGTCGCCTGAAACCAAAGTACCCCACACACTTCCCATTACCAAGTTGTCCTTTTAAATATAGAAGAGCCCTGTTTCCATACATCTCTAATGAGTTGCTCCTCAACAAGCAGATGTCATGTACTTTTGCCTGGCGAGTAAAGGTAGCATGTATATAGACAGAGAGCAGGAGCCCAAGCAGAACTGAGAAGAACATGAAAAGACAAGTTAATAAAAGTACAGGCTCTAAAATGACTGCTGCTATTGGCTTTAGCGGTGTTATGTCCCATTGTCTCATTATATACAGTACAGGTTTAGAAATCACATAATCTCACTGCCTGCAGTTTTAGGTCATTTTTCCAAGTCTTTTTTTCTGAGCATTTCTGTTGGTCCATACACCCTGAAAGATAAAAATGATATAGGATGTCAGTTCAGTGCAAATAGGTCTGCTTACTTGAAATAATAAGGAAAAATAGAGATACGTGTTTGTTTGTGTTATAGTTGTTGTTTTATTTTGTTTTGTTTTTTGTCAGAGTCGAAGTTTGCTTGATATTATATTACAGCTCATCACATTATGATTTTAGATACTTGGAAGTAGATATGTACTTGGCATAATGCTAATTTAAAGTATAAGCTTCCATCACTTGTTAGATAACAAGATGCACACTGGGAACAATTATATACGATCAGTATTTACAGATTTGTATATTCATGACTATAAGGAGCACCTCACTTGTTTGTAATATATTTGCTCACTATGTTTTATGATTTATGGTTGTTAAACAGTCACTAAGGGAGCCCTTGTGTTTGTTAAATCCACTCAAGCTGTCTGACATGTTCTCAAGAAACTCCAGATAAATTGCAGTGTATCAGATCCGTAGATATTCCAGAGTATTCCTTTCACATCTGTAGTAAATAGCAAGAGACTCTGCCAGATGCATTCCTGCAGTGGGAAATATCCTGTTGCTTTATGCATTGGGCAGCACCTGTACAGTACATGCAAAGAATACTTTGGAACATTAGCGGTTCTGTTCACACATGTGCTCACCTTCATATTTACCTATATGAAGTTTCTGCTAGGGTGCTAGTATAAATGATAATGTCCAGGACAAATGTTATTGGCATTGGCATTCACACATACAGATCCTCTGGGTAAACTCCAAAACACGTCTGGGTTACTGTGCAGAGCCTGTATAAACAGCACTGTTTAGGGTTAAGGCCGAATTTTCAGACTGGGTCAGAAAATCATGTCAAAGGGCAAACTGCATTTCAGACACATTGTATGAATCCTGAAAATGGTCAGATATGTATACATTCACAATGAGATCTAGCTCTAAAAACCAGATATCAGTGCAGGCACTAATAGCTTAGTATATAATGCAAACATAAATATAAGTATAGAGAAAATCAGGGCTCATGACGGCTGTTGCTACCTTCAGCTATGTGATGTTCTTTCAGTAACAGATCATAGAGTGTCAGAAGCATCAATCAATTTAATTAGAGTTTACCATCGCTGTCCATATAAAAACATGTATCTCCTGTTTTGTGGATTTCTAGATTGCTACATCATTTGAACACATCAATTCATGTGAAAATGTCATGATGAATGGACAATTGAAATGCTCCAAAACTACTTGGAATAAAATATTTTTATATTCACTTCCAGTGAAAGGTATTTTCCTTCTCCTGTAACGTTACTATTTTGGGAGATACATTTGGGTTTTGATTTTAATTGGACAGCAAAAATATTTAAATATTGCACATGGTTTAGGGCAATTATGTGATGGTTTAGGCATGAACTTGCAATAGCAATGCTGTTTTCAAAGCCTATAATCATATACTACTTGTTAGCTGACAAGCTGACATGCTTTACAGAGCACATACATTGCTGAAACAATTTTTAGCTATGCTAATATGCCTTTAATAATTTCTATATATAACACAATTTCATTCCATATCATAAATCTTAACAACTCAACATGCTTTGAGGCAAGTGTATACTGATGTAGGCCTGTCATTAGTGCAATGCTAACTTTTAAGCTTCCATTAGCTTCCAGGCTAAATCTGTATCTATCTTCAAAAAAAGAAACATCAACTAATGTACATTTCTATAGGTAGCAGTATGTTATCCCATGTCAGAATCCATATAAATAAGTCTGTCTGAGCTCACTGTACATCTTCACACAGCTGGGGGTGAGTGTGTGATGATTTAGACATGCAGTTCACGCAGTGCTAATTAGAGAGTATGAAATTCTGGTAGATGTTAGATAACAAGCACAAGTCATGTAGTTTTTCCTACCTCAAGAGTTGCATGTAGTGAAACACAGCGAGATTTAAACAAGATGGGGCAGATGTTACTTTCTGAGAAGAGTGTAAAACTTGTAAAAATGAACAAAAGTACATGCTAAACGTAGCTAATAATTTTTGCTATACTGTGTACTAATTTACTTTGCTTTTTTTATTTATATAGATAACAGTGAGAAAGCATATAAATTAGTTTATTTGATATTTCCCAATGTGAGGCCAACATGTGATGATATTAGCATGTGTTTGTCAGAAAGCTAATGCAAGGCAGTTACTTTCTCACTAACAATGCCTTTTGCCATCTCCTAGGTGGTACAGTGTAGCAGAATATAGGCTTTAACAAACTTAGGATGTAGTTAATGTGCCAGAAATAAAGCAGAAAGACAAGTTGATGCAAGTAGTTTCCTGCATGACAAAGAATGGAAAAAGAAAAACCAAAAACAGTGGGGAAAAAAAACAGCAGCTAAGCCTCATGCTCTCAGCCAGCTCAGCAGTTTCAGCAGTGAAGCTCCTGCTAATAATAAAGTCTCTAGTTCTTGGTTATCCCCAGGGACCAACAATACCTGAGGGAGTCTAACTGGCCACTGGGACGCCCATGTAGTGCGCAAAACCGACTCCCCCATCCCACCGTACCCCCCTCCTCCTCAGAGCCTGGGACAGTAGAGAGGGAGTTTTGAAGGATGTCCCCAGAGGGAAAAAGGACGAGATTGGAGGGAGGAAAAATGGCTGAGCGCTGCGGCGTGATTCATGGTGACGTGTTTTGATAGCGCATCTGCGGTAACAAATCTCCAAAGAGGACACCAGGCCTGTAAATATTGTCTCTGGAGGAGCCTGCACAACTTCCCACTCCACAGAACCACCACTGGCAGGGACCCTAAAGTGTGATCCAGAAAAGGTCTTGGTCGTCATCTTTAAAAACAGGCCTGTTTACGCTGTCCTCGATAGTTGGTAATGGTTTCCTTGAGGATTTTCAGCAGTGTTTTGAAAGGTTTAGAGACGAGGGGTTGTGAAACAGTCTTTTTTCGACATGGTTTAAGAAAGCTTGTTTTCAAAAAAGGGCCCTATTATGTGATTTCCAATATGTTTTAACACACAATACTCACTTTTATAGTACTTTAAAACTCAGTACAGCAAAACTTAACTAGACAAAGGGCCAGATTCCAAGGACACAGCAAGTACAATAACTGTGGGGGCAGAACAGGCAGGTGATGCAATCTATTACAAAAATAACACACACATTATATACAGAGTGGCAGGGTCACACTGCAGGTAGTGTCATTGTCCCACAGCTCCAGGGTCCTGGGGCTCTAGTTTCAAGGCCTACCTTGAGACTCTGTTCTCCTTGTGTCTGCGTGGGTTTCACAAACAAACAAAATACTTTTTCAGTCGATTGATGGGGTGAAATTTTCCAGAGGTAAAAATGTATGAGGCCCTGCGATGGACTCTTGCCCTGTTTAGGGTGAGTTCCTGTCTTGCACCCAATGAAGAATTCCATGGACATACAATTAATACTGTGGAGTAGGTGGTTTTCCTTATCTATGTTTTTCATATGTTATATTTCCTATAATACTGTTTACATCGCAATAACAATCAGTAAATTAAATGCTGTGATGATATAAATGATACAAAAGAAAATATAAGCTATAGGACTGTAAACATGCTAAACATGCTATTCAGTAATTTCACTTAGACCCAGTGGAATGATTGGTGGCAAAAAAAGAAGATTCATTCATTATCTGTAACCACTTATCCATTTCAGGGTTGTGGTGGGTCCAGAGCCTACCTGGAATCATTGGGTGCAAGGCGGGAATACACCCTGGAGGGGGCGCCAGTCCTTCACAGGGCAACACAGACACACACACACAAACTCATACATTCACACCTACGGACACTTTTGAGTTGCCAATCTACCTACCAAAGTGTGTTTTTTGGACTGTGGGAGGAAACCGGAGCACCCAGAGGAAACCCATGCGGACACAGGGAGAACACACCAAACTCCTCACAGACAGTCACCCGGAGCGGGAATCGAACCCACAACCTCCAGATCCAGATGACACTACCTGCTGCGCCACTGTGCCGCCCCAAAAAAGAACAGAGTGAAACCAAAACCAAACCAAAATGAAAATCAATGTAGGCTTTTTTGTGTGTGTGTGTTTTTTTTAACATGTGACAGTGACATGAGGTAGTTGGATGATCTTTGAAGGTCAATGTCCACCTCATTCTGCATGACTTACCGAGCTGTAGCCTTCCTGTGTTTTTAGAGTTGGTTTGGAACAAGGGCTGATTATTGAGTGTGGGATTTTATTCGATGGATATTTTTCAAAAGTTTACACTGTGTGGTTCCTACAAAATCATAACTGTTATAACACACACTGATTTAATGTCATTTTACATCTTAAAATGTATTTCATTCTGCAACTAAGACAAAACTAAGATAAAAAAAAAAAAAAACTAAGCATTGCTTTCATGAAAATGTGGTTCAGTGCTTGTAAATTTTTAATGAATATCCTTAGTAATGAAGTTGATGTTTTCTTGCTGACAAGTGTTTTACAGGATTTTTATGGCATTTAAGCCTATCCCACTGTAACAGATCAGATACCAGCCCATCTTCATTCAACAGGTACATCATCCAAAGCTAAACAGTTTATCTACACAAGCCTAGGACGGGTCATTACAAGTGGACCTTTCGAGACCAGTAAGGTCACACTTTATGTCCATGTCTAAAAGGCCATTTGAGCTACTTTAAGTGCCGGCTCTGGAGCCTCTAAAGCCAATGAAGCAGCTTTGAAGTGTAAAATTGATCTTGATGAGTTTGCTGCAGGTTCAGTGTGGTGGTGTTTCCGCGGTGATGGGTGATAAAGACATAAACATTAAGAAACAGGGGCCAACTACAGGAAAAAACACATCTGCCTTTTCATGACAGCACAGACTCGTATAAAGTCTGATGTGGAGTATTCTGACTGCACTCAGGTTGGATTCTGGCAGTTGGTGTGTGTGTGAGAGTAAGAGAGATAGTGTATGTGGCAAGTATGATAGACAGAGTTGTGAAAGGCTGCGAGAGAATAGAGAGAAATAAAGTCAATGTGTTCAGGTTGGGCTTTTGATGTTTCTGCCCTCAGTTGCTTCTTTGGCGTGTGTGTGTGTGTGTGTGTGTGTGTGTGTGTGTGTGTGTGTGTGTGTGTGAATGCCATGTTGCTGAGAAGGCAGCCCCAGATGGAGAGTGAGCGAATGAGTGAGAGAGAGTAGGGGGAGAGACAGAGAAAGAGATGGTGTTTGATAAAGAGATGAATAGAGAAATCTAATTAGGCTTTAAACAGAATGGCTAACATGAGGTAGAGGACGTCTTAGGAAAAGATGCACAGGAGTCTAAACATGTGTTTGGTCTTTTATATCTTTCTTTACATCATCTCAGATATTATTCACATCCTTTGATTCTTAAAAAAACCTAAACTACATGTTTAACAAGAGACATCTGTTCAAAGTTATATGTGCTACTACCGCCATTACAACCACTTCAGTTACTACCACGATTACTGCCATCTTTATTTACTTTCACTATTAGATAAGATAAGATAACACTTTACTGATCCCGAAGGAAACTGTAGTGTCACAGTACTGTACATAGCATACATAAATGTAAATGTACAGACATAAATAAACAACAATGAATAGAGCAGATATGTAGAAGTGGGTTACAGGGGTAAGAACTGGTGTGGTACAACAGTGCTATGAATCTATATCAAGGGAGTAGAATTAACATGGACGGAGATGATGTGTCCCACTAATATTTAGCAATTATTGAATTGTCCCCACTAATAATTTGATCCCTTCAACAAATAAAAAAAAACCTGTCAACTGTCTTTCAACATCTCATTAACCCCTAGAGGTAAAGAAAGGGTTAAATCACGTTCTCTACTCAAGTCTGGGGGTGGGGGGGGTAGCGTTAGATTCATAGGCCCCCGCCAATGTCAAGAGCAAATCTATGTCATTGGTCTATAGACATTTCAGTTCTGTATATGACACAGGAGCAGCTACTACATCTATTATTACCACTAATACTATTGATATTACTTCTATTACTACTACTAATACCATTATTACTACTTCTGTTATTACCACAGCTGATTTCTTTTTATATTACTACCATTTGTACTACTACGACCGCTACTACAAATATTACTAATACTTTTATCACTACAACTACTAATGCCATTATGATACTTAAATTGCCACCAGTAATAATACATTAATACTATATCTATTACTATGACTATTAATGCCATTCCAACTACTTCCATTTCAAATATGCACTTCTCGTTCTGGAGAAGATAATGTAATGTACATAACCAAACTTTAAATCCACTGCTGTACATATTAAACATATATTTACACGGTTAGAACCTTTAGTGATAGTAATGTACCTGTACATAACTTTTTTTATATCCTGACAGTCTATGATTATTACTACTTCTTGCTACAAATATTAAAACTCCCAACTTTCATTTGCACCAGTAATACTTCTATTATTACTATTTTTATATCACAGCTCTTACTATCAGTACTGCTAAATACTGCTATTACTAATAGTGATCTTATTAATGAGTTATAAATCTTATTGCTACTTGTAAATGTACTGTTAATTATAATAATTATGCTATTATTTTATAATTGTGCAATAACTACCACTATTGATTTTTGCTGTAGTTGAGGTAGTAATTTTTTTCTTCTTCTGCTGCTGCTGCAGAAGGACAGGCAATGATCAAGTGCCTTTCAGCACTTATGAATTTATAAATGTGTAGTTGTTTTTATAGCTTATTAAAAATTAATAATGATTACTACACCATCTTACCACCTGAGATCCATCTTTATGTCGGTGTATAGCTATTCATCTATTATTCTATTGTTGTTGCGTCTCTTGTCTTCAAAAATTCATATATGTGGAGGAAAACTTCAAAAAGGACTTTGTAAGGAATGGAAAAGGTGGTATATTTGAACTCAGACAGTGCAGTGGCAGGATACATAGACATACACTAAAAAATCAATTCTGTAAGAGGCAGACAAGCAATTTAGTGATGCAAGAATAGGTGGAATGTTCTTCTTTCAGTTTGTAGGAGTTAGTGCTCTAATAAATGTTGTTTCTACAAGTTTTTACTGAACAATAATTTTTTTTCACAACATCACTAATATAAACCCCTGGAACATCCTCATGCACTGAATGACGCCACTGGTGTAAAATACAGTCTGCTGCTTGGATTTTGTCTGGTGAAGTGTTTCTTGCTTGTACACTTGGCTTGTGATTTCCCTGCACTTAGAGCATATTTCAGTTCAGTTTAGGTCATTTCTTGCTTTGTTTATGAATTATTTTTTTTGTTTATTCCCTTTTCTTAGTAAGGGCTTCTGGGTTTCTCAAAGTGAGGGGACGAATGCAGACATGGATTTTTTTTATCAGAACATATGTGTATTTTGTGTGGGTCCCTGAGCTTTTTCATACAACTAGGATCTGCAGAAACAGGGCATTGGGCTGATGGAATTCAAGCAAAGCATAGACTTCTCAACAGAAATAAAAGAAAATGACCGTAAGAATCTCCCCAGAGGGACAGGTAAAGAGCCCTGTCCTGTGCTGAACATGTACAGCTTTATGAAACAGTGAGGGTGGGGTGGGGGGAGAGGGGGCTCTGGCATTTGAATGTGACTGGCAGTGAGCTGTTTGTTGGTCCAGGGAGGTGGGTAGGTACTCACTCTGTTCGAGGGGCGTCTCGATAAATGTCTCTCCACCTCTTGATGAGGCGAAGATGAAAAAGAATCAATTCATTAAGATGTGCATAAATTGCCAATTGAAACAAAATTAAAATTAATGTATGTTAAAATGCCATTACTAATTTAAACTTTTCAAATCTCTTTCTTGATGAGAGAACCGCTCCTTTGCTCGACACTAAAGCTCCCCCCGAAGCCCCCCGAGCCTTTACAGGGTCTCCATGAAAAATGGATGATTTTGACCTATTTAAAGCGTCGCAGTGAGGAGGTTAAAACAAATAAAGAGTGTTTCTGTGTTTGCTCGCTCCCTCTCGCTGTGTTGCACTCATACTGTGGTCCTGGAGGGTCTTAAATGTCAGGAGTGCTTTACAAACAAAGACAAAAAAGAAAGAAAGAAAGAAAACTCCAATAAAAATAAATACGCCAAAAAAGTGTAATTTGTGAAAATGTTTCAATTTTTTAGTTATTTATTAATTTAAATATTATTTATTTATTTAAATAAATTATTTATTGAAATAAATAAAATATTTAATCATTTTTACTGTTTCCACAGCATCAAGTTATCAAGCTTAAACACGGTTACAACTATTACATAGACACAAGACTAAGCCAAAGGTGATAAAATCCCACCTGTGAAAACAAAGAGAGCAGTGCAGAGTTAAACAGTAAGATAGTTTTACACTGACATGCTTTGGCTGAGATTAAATCTCTGTATAAGGCTTCCTTTATTGCTGAATGCACTGTGAGTGAATGCATTCATTCATTATCTGTAAGCGCTTATCCAGTTCAGGGTCACGGTGGGTCCAGAGCCTACTCGGAATCACTGGCCACAAGGCGGGAACACACCCTGGAGGGGGTCCCAGTCCTTCACAGGGTGACACACACTCACACGCCCACTCCTTTACATACTTTTGAGTCGCCAATCCATGACAAATGTGATATTTTTGGACCGTGAAGGAAACTCACGCAGACATGGGGAAAACACACTAAACTCCCCACAGACAGTCACCCAGACCAGGATCCTGAGGCTGTGTGACAGCCACACTACCTGCTGCGCCACCACGCCGCCCTGTTACAAGCTAATTACTGGTAAATAAAAGTTTGGAGCCAGGAATTGCATCTACTGCAAAAAACTATGCCAAATTATGTATGTGTGTGTTAGAGAGACAGAGGGAGACAGGGAGATGTAATTGAAGAGTAAATATAAATAAACTGCTAATTTTTGTTGATATTAAATCATTTCACATCACAATTTAAGGTTGGCTTTAGACATGAAAACCAGGTTGTGCTCCTGCCTCATGCCCAATGACTCCAGGTATAGGCTCCAGACCCACTGCTACCTTGAACAGGATGAATCAGTTACAGAAAATAAATGAATGTTTTTTTTTTTGATGCTAAGTGATGATTACTGAGTTGGGCACTTTTTGTATTTCGCTACCAATTTGAAATGCTCCTGCTTCTTTGTCACTAACCTGGATTTCTATTGATCTACTGACTATAGCACTTAATAACAACAAGAAAATACAGTGTTTGTGTGTGTGTGTGTGTGTGTGTGTGTGTGTCCAATAAATTGGACATCACTAGAAAGAACCCAATATGTATTTTCTTCTCAGAGTTTTTCAGTTAAAAATGCAAGCAAAACGTCATTATAAAACAAACAAACCTCACAGAGAGCTTCCACACCTCCTAAAAATCCTCATAACAAATAATTACACTGGTAATCACTTGAGAATTGGGCTTTAAGAAAATAAAACGCACATTAATTTGTGTATTCCAGCAGGGTAGGGTATAAAAGTGCTCAGTATCGTGCACTTAGAGGCCTATTTAGGTCTGAATAGTGAGCTGAGAATTGGGTTAAATCCCCAATGCCCAATGTAAATGAATATAGCTTGAAAATAAACCAGGTTATCAAATAAAGGCAATAAAATGCTGTATAAAACCTTTTTACAGCTGCAAATGCTGCACAGCTCATAGAGTTCTACAAGAGAAACATCTTGATGGGCCACAAGCTGTAAAACAATTTTTAAATGATGATTTTACTCAGCTGTTTTTCAGACTGATGGCTAAATTGCTAACTCTATTTCTGTATTATTTCCCCACATATATGTAAAGTTTCTTGCCAGAGTCAAAAAAAAAATCTGATTGCAGCCACCATTGTGTAGTAACCAATGGGGGAGGACACCTCCCACACATACACACACACACACACACACACACACACACACACACACAGGCACACACACCACACTCACTCCTTTCATTTTTCTCCTGACTCAGTGATGGGGTCAAATTTAATTTCAGTACATTTCCTTATTGAAATGCTAATGGTTCTTTTGAAATTTCAATTGTATTACAGCTTTCATGGGACTTATTCCCCCAGAACCTCTCATTTTTGTTGGTTAAAAAAAATGAATCAATTAACACCTATGTCCTCCATGAGTCAGATCTTTAATTAGTTTGGATTGAGAATCATGAACATTGTGTCCTCAGGTCTGTATTTTGCGGGATGGAAAATCTTAAGAAGGAGGAGCTGTTGGCAGTGAATTTACATTTGTGGACATTGAAACAGAAGAAACTCACACCAGCAGGAGCTAACACATGTATGTGTGTATGTTTATTGTTATAAATGTAATGTTTATGAACCAAAATTGGGAGGGAAGGTGGTACACAACAGGTAGTATAGGGTTGTAGTAAGGTGGATTCTGTGAGTAAAAAAGTTTTAATTAAGTAATTAAAATATTCCCAGAGAAGCATTAATGAAATTGACTATGTTTAGGATATGTATAAAAACGAATGTGATCAATTTTCTGCATTAACATTACTAACTGGAATTAGCATGAAGTACTTGTACCAACACATGTTCTGGGCTTCTTTTGTGTGCGTTAATCAGCGCTTGATATTGCTTTGCACTAATCAGTGTTGAAGGGTAAATCTTTGTTTAGATTTCCCAGTTTGTCCTGTACATACAAAACCTCCTGCTCTTCCCATGTACTTCCCCTTAGTGTGTGTTAGTTGATGCATCATCTTGTACCAGTGAATGGACATTGATATCAAGGAGGGCATGTTCCCGTGCTCTTTAAATTATGACTTATATCTTATTAGCTCCAACTGAGTAGCTCTTTGCTAACATTTCCAGCAATTACATCACGTTCCTTAGCTCAAGTGAAGAAAAAATTAATCTGATTTATGTAGCGTGTAGAGAAAGAGCTCTAAACCTTCAGAGGCTTTTGAATTCTCATTCTGTTTTCCCAGCTTTGTGGCCTTGAGCTTCTTGGTTAGAAATATTAAGGGGCTAAGGTTTTAGCTCTCGCAGTTTACAGAGAATTTTGTAAATGGGAATGTACTGGACTATTCTGAATGATATATCCCCCACCAAAGCACAGGAAAACAGGAAAACAGCCTTTCTACAGAATAATTTCCTAAGTATTTGCTTTTGAAGCTCCGGAAGATAGCTACTGACCCAAACACAGATAGATCACCAGTGTTTTGCTTTTAGCATGTTTAAGCTAATTGTGTATGTAAGCAGCAGTTCAAAAAGAAGCAATGGCTGTCTTCACCATTTTGGTGGAAGCTTGAGCTAAACTGTCACAGCTTATTGGTATCATTTGGTTGAGGGAATCTCAGCCAACAATTAGACCTGGAAATTGATAAATTAGGGTAAATTTTTATATATATTTTGGATAAAACAAACCTAAAAAAAATAAAGACAAAGTTTCTAGGCTTGCAAAACCTTAAGAAATATTATGCATTATGGATATAAATTATTTACATTAACAGAATACTCCACAACCTTCTGGCCTCAAAATTCCCAGTGTTTGACACAGGGCATTGGGTTATTCTCAGTGAACTTTACAAGGCAAATTATGTGGGAATATCTTGCCTATTATTAGCAAATCGCAATTATTCATTTATGCTCAACTTGGTCCTGGGTTCATAAGTGCAAACCAGAGTCACAGTGCTAACTGTAGTAGACACTATTGCTTAAAGAACAAATTTTACAATGCACAAGTGTGATAGCAACAAAAATATCAGAATTAACGTGTTTTATTTGGTTTTTAGAACAGACCCTTTAAGAAATACAGTGCTAATTCTGCTTTTATAAGCAATTCTAGTGCACTATAAACGGTGTCGGAGTATGGAAATGTTTATAATTGCCATTGCTGGGCAGGGAAGACGAGGTGAACATACACACAATGAACGCTTCTCTCACAAGAATATAAATATATATATCGTTTCATCCTGTATATAGTTGGAAAGTAGACCCTTCAAGGTTTCCGAGGTATGTTGTATTTTTTTTTTAGGATAAAATCTCGCAGAGTTATATACGTGTTTATGTGGAATTTCAATTTTATCCCGCCGGCGGCATAGCCGACCTCAAAGGGTTAAAGGACAAAACAAAACTATAACAAAACAAAACACAATAAATCTTTAACAGAAAACAAACTACATTAAACTGAACATGACTAGAGAGGGACAGACAGGAAACAACCGTGAACCAAGGTAGACATGCGTAAACTAGGAGACAGAAACATGGATATACACACACAAGTGAGCACTGCAAACAAAGGCGTATAAATGGTCAGGATAAACGAGGAACACCTGGAAACACTAATGAGACAGAGGAGGGACAGAGGCAGGACGAGGCGGGACTAGGGTGGAGGCAAGAACAAAAACAAACAGAGCCATATGCTACATGAACAGATTGTAGGGAAACAGACGTAGGACACTACAGGACACGGCAAGGGCGTGACAATAATATTATAATATATTATAATATAATTTTTATTAATTTAGTAACTGTAATGTGAATACAAAATATTTAACAATAATTTGTTACATTGTTACAGGAAAAAAAGTAAATGCATTACTGTAACACATTCATTTGTACCACATTAACCCCAACACTGACTATAAACTGGTGAGGTCGTATAAGTCCAGAAAATCAGTGTTGTTTTCTTGAGCCAAACTTTAGCAATTAAGCAGCAGTTTTTATGGTGTATCCTTAGACTGAGTGGAAAAAAGCCAATGCTAAATCAGTGTCTGAAGCCAAGACTGAAATGTTTTATATTTCAAGGAGCATAATTGTAAGTGTAAGTGTTAGCACTAAAGCACAAGAGCACTTAAACCCAAGTTTGTTGCTCTGTTTAATTAGCATTTAGCTTTATATTATGCAGCACAGGCTTATTGTTTATAAGCGGTGTAAATGTTAAATCTGCAGCTGAATGCAAAACTGAAGAAAGCATTTAGTATGATTGTATGAGTCAGAAAAGTGAGTTGTGAAGCATGTTTGTATTCAACTAGCAAATGATTAGCATTTAGCATAGAACTATGTGATGTTAATTCTCCTTAAAGTCAAAGTCATTGATTATGGGAAACTGCTGTTCTTTCTGGTTTGTTTATGTTTTGAACATGTTTTAAGGTGAAACTGTGTGTTTGAGGGGAAAAAGAAATGACTGTTGTATGTAAATAGCTAAAATTTAACTGTATGTTTGAAACACCACTGAATCTCATTTGTAACTTAAAAACATGGCCGTCACATTTAATGATGGCAAGGTTATATTGTTGTCACATAGCTCCTGAGGTTGTCAGTTGAATTCACACCATCATTGGTGGTCATCATTTGGGAGGAGTTTGGTATGTTCTCCCTGTATCTGAGTGGGTTTCCTCCAGGTAATCTAATTTCCTCCCAGAGTCCAAAAACACAAGTAGGTGGATATACTATTCAAAAAACATTCTCAGATGTGTGTGTGTGTGATGCCATGTGATGGACTGATGCTTGCACCCAATGCTTCCAGGTAGGCTCCAGACCTACCGCTACCCTGAACAGGATAAAGCAGTTGTAGAAAATGAATGAATAAGTGCTGTTAATATATTTTCAAGGTTGAGACTTGTAAGTATAGCCCCTAAATCAAAGTTACAGCTACAGATTGATTAAGCCTGAGTGTATGTAAGTAATTAAGTTATGTGTTTACACAAACTGTGTAATATAATAAGGCTTTAGGCGTTTTGTAAATAACAGGTTTCAATTGTGTTGAACAGAGTGTAGAGGACCTGGCTCCAGCCTGAATTCCAGTTTTTGCCATCTGGAGAGTATAGTAAAGGGCCACTGCACTGGAATCCTCATTTCAATGGCATTAGAAGGTGTCACACTTATTTCCACATCAGTAGCCCTGCCTCCCCCCCACCTTTCTCTTTCTGAATATGAATAAGTGTATTAATTTTAATACAGAACAGGGCCTGCTTTCCAAATGTGATTAACCTTGCAGAAATTACCTCACCGTGTGCTGTTTGTCAGGTTTTCACCCTGACTGAATGCTTTATTATTAATTTTTTTTTTGCTATTCAGGGTTGCACAACGTCAGTATGCTTGCTTCTAGTCATTCGGGAGCTGGGGCCGCATTAAATACTTAAATATTTGATGTGTTTTTTGGTTATCATAGCTTCAGAAGGGGAAAAAAATGGTCACGGCAAAAGGAAAAGTGCATTAACTTCCATAAATTTCATACCTTTTCGCAGCCCACGCCTTCAGAGACGGACTTAAAAATAAATTAATAAAAAAAAAGGAAAGAAAAAAATAGAAAAGCTCTGCAATCACTAGGCTTCCTGCATTTCGTCCTGTCACACCGAGGGCAGTTAGATAATTCCCAGTGAGATGAGGCCGCTTTTTAATGAAGACACTTCGGAAAAACAGCTGTGCATATCTGCCCAACTTGGGGCAAAGGGAAACCAAAGTGGAATGAATATGCATTGGGGAAGTGGGTGGGATGGGGGGCAGGGGGGGCATCTGGGTTCCCCCTCCCACAAGAGGTCTGTCTGGATAATAGTCTGTCTGGGTGGCACTCAGAAACAATAATGGAGCATATGACTTCATTCAGATGAGCTATTGTTGCTGAGTCATTCCTCATTTATTTGTTTGTTTGTTTATCTCCAAAAAACTGGACAGATTTTGTCCTTCAGATGTGGATGACTGTCATTTTGGATTCTGCTTGTTTGGCTCTTAATGGGGTGAGTCTGGCTCATACGTTTCAGATGAATCCAATAATAATCCAAATCGATATATTTTATTATAACACTATTAGTGTTAGTTTCCGCCTTCTGCAGTGAACATTGAACATGTTAATGTTAAATAAATGCTAAATTAATGCGATCAAATTCCTTCCCTAACTTTTGGTGTCAATGTGTTTTAAATATAATTTTTTAAATGTATTTATTAAAGATTTTATAATATTCTTAAATATCTCAAAAATAATAAAACTAATTGTAGATTAAAACGGATAATCAATAAATGGCTAAAATAGAACTAAAACTAATACACATTTTAGTCAGAAGATTAAACCTAATCAAATTCAACTGCTAAAATTAACATAGCACTGTTATTCGTTTCACTAAAACATTGGCGGTTCACTCTGTTTGAGAGGCTATGATTCTGTGTTGAGCTGCTAGGGAGTAGAGGAGTGAGAATGAGGACATCATGCCCCAAGTCAAGCATGGACTGGAGGTGTAGAAAGCACACACAACCCCTGAATTTGGACAGTGGAGCTGTATTCTGTGGAGTGACTGGTCATAAACCAGATTTCTAAGGGGTGTGTTGCATTTGCAAAAATTACATGGTCCAGTTTTGTAATGATTTCTAATGTGTACTGTAAAACCAAAAGATTTATTATGATTTCTAACATGCCACATCTGGACCTTGTGGCAATCTTCTCTCACATTTCCAGAGATAACCCACTGACAACAATGTTTTTTTGTTGTTTTATTTGTGTTTTCCTTTTTTTATCTTTTTAATATTTTTTTCTGTCAACAAAAACAAAGAGTGGCTATAAGATGCTGTTCTTCTGAGGTAAAGCCCACTTGAAGGAGGCTTGTTCTTTTGTTTATCTTTACTTCAGCTACAGCCGCTCGAATCCCCTCGCTGCCGGAGAATGGGAAGAATTCGAAGAAGCACAGCACATGAAGAATTTACCAAGTCGAACCAAGAGTGTGTAACTAAGCCTCTGAGAGTGCTGCATATTTGTGTGTCTGTGTGTGTGTGTTTGTGTGGGTGTGTGTGTGTGTGTGTGTGTGTGTGTGTGTGTGTGTGTGTGTGTGGGAAAGAGAGTGTGTGTGGGTGTTTGGTGGTGGGGATGTACCAAAGTTTGCACACGTCGCTACCCACCAGCAGGGCAGCTTAGGTTACGCAACCTCGTGCAATGCTAGCTAGTCTGAAAAAGAACGAATAAAAGAAAACAATCTCTTCTTTCTCACTCTAAGCTAATTAACCTCAGTCACTCTTAACTCACTGACCAGCACGTTCTACGCTGACCTCTCAGCCCACACATTATGACTATTAATCTGTTATTGTCGTCACTGTGGGTCTGACCTCTTCATCTCAGACCCTTCCCCCTCATCATGCACTTTGCGGCTAAGCGCGGCATGGCTAATTAGCGCTGTGTGCTAACAGGTCCACCACAATGCCTTTTCAACCTGATGGCAGATAAAAATATGTCACAACCATTTAACCCAACAGCAGCCATGTTCTCAAGAAGTTCTGTTATAAATAGAATCTCTCTCTTTCTTTTTCTCTCTGCCTCCTTCACTTTTATGTCTGACTTTCATCTGTGTTCAGCTATTTCTTGATCCCACTTTCTCCTTTCTTCTCTTTCCTCCTCTCTACATCACCCTCCATCTTTCCCTCTCTCTTTCTCTGCCTCTCATCTCTCTCTATCCCTCTCTTGCTCCCTCATTGTTTCAACTATCCTTTCATTATTCAGGTTTTCATTAAAACTTTTTCACAAATACTATGTACAAATGGTTAGAAAACAGGGCTTAGGACTGCAAGGTCATTGGTTCAATTCCGATGATCGCCAGGAAAGCTGGGAGTGGTGAGAATGAAGGGACAGAGGAACAGCCCTAGAGCAAGACACCGAACGCACAAATGCTCCGGGGATGGCTGCCCGCCGCTCTGGATATGTGCTAAAAGCCCCAAGTGCACTTGTGTGTGTGTGTGTGTTCACTGCCACAGATGGGTTAAATGTGGAAGACAAGTTTTGTTGTAAGTTGTACAATGACAAAAAGTTGCACATGTCACATATCATTTTGTTGTGGTAAAAAAATCTGTAAATTCAAGAAAGATAGATCTTTTTATTTTTGCATAAAATTCAAACATGAATTCAATTATTTTATGCAATTAAATATGACTTTTGTCATTTTATTAAAAATAATAATAAAAAAATTTCTTCACAATCTCTAACATTAAAATCATCTTAATTGGCATGATGGAGCAGCAGGTAGTGTCGCAGTCACACAGCTCCAGGGGCCTGGAGGTTGTGGGTTCAAGTCCCACTCCGTGTGACTTTCTAAGAGGAGTTGGTGTGTTCTCCCCGTGTCTGCGTGGGTTTCCTCCGGGTGCTCCGGTTTCCTCCCACAGTCCAAAAACACATGTTGGTAGGTGGATTAGCGACTCAAAAGTGTCCGTAGGTGTGAGTGTGTGAGTGAATTAGTGTGTGTTGCCCTGTGAAGGACTGGAACCCCCACTCTAAGGTGTGTTCCCACCTTGCGCCCAATGATTCCAGGTAGGCTCTGGACCCACAGCGACCCTGAACTGGATAAGCGCTTAAAGATAATGAGTGAATGAATGAATGAATGAATAGAATTGACTATTTAAATAAAAATTGTCAAAATGCCTTAGCAAATATGTTCCAGTGAAAAAATAAAATTACAATTGCATCAAGTTCTTCAATGTCCCTGTTTCTTTTTGTGACAGTCACTGAGCACTGCTGTGACCTGACAAAAAAGCAGCTGGTCCTTTAATATCAATATCAATGTATATCACAATATAAAATGTTCCAGTAAAAAGTATATGATTTTTAAACACATTTTCAATATTCAATATACACTATTTACAGCATGTGTCACCAACTGAGCGTCATCAACCAAAATTAAGAAATATATTGTGATATAAATTTAGGCTGTTAGTTTAGCCCTAATTCAAAGCACTATTTGGCTCAAAAATAGGATATTTATAAAACTAATTTCATATTAGACATTTTGTTTTTTAAATGACATTTGCAAAACATGCAATAAACACCACATAATGTTGAGTTGTGTCAGAGGTTTATATAAATAACTCAATTTTAATGTCATTTTCAGAAAGAGCCATATAATTTCAAAGAGATGCACTCTTTTTTGCATTTTGGCTTTAGTAACTTTCTAACTCTTTTACCTCATTGTAGTGTAAAATGTTTGTTGATATTCAGGGTTTTTATTTGTTGTTGTTGCTCTTCTTGTTGTTTTACTTTTACCAGTCACGTTTAATTTTTTTTTTTCACAATTTAAAAAATCTCATTGTTATTGTTTTCTCTTTCTCACTCTCTCTCTCTCTCTTTCTCTCTCTCTCTCTCCCTCCCTTTCTCTTTTTCTCTCTCGCTTTCTCTATCTCTCTCTCTCTCTCTCTCTCTCTCTCTCTCTCTCTCTCTCTCTCTCTCTCTCTCACTTTCTTTCTGTCTCTCTCTCCACCATCCAGCCCCATTCAAGGGAGAAGTAAAGTGCACATTAATGACAAAGAACCACTGTAAAAAAGTGGCTGAAAAAGCATAAGAAAGGAATAAAGAATGGTATAAAAAAGCGAACAAAACTGCAGCAGTCAACTGCACATTGCACTTAGCTGTGCATTTCTCTTAGCTGTAATTTCAATTCACTGCAGTGTTATCTGTGAAAGAACTCTGAAGGACTGTGAAAGGCTGTATTAAAGAAACCGATGTAGATAACATTGTGTTATTTTAACACAGTGAGTTGGCCACTTTTTCAGAAACACCTGCTGCTCCTGTCAGAAATGGACTATCTTTGAAGAGCCAGAGAATGGCAAATACCAACTAATGGATTTCTGATTGTAAGTTGGAACTACCGCACAGAGACAGTGTTTCTAATAAAGTGGCCAGTGAATGTTTAGCAGTAATGCAGTTGCTTATCTTCAAGGAACACCTTGAGCATCATGCTAAAGTGGCTAAGAAGGCAGTAAGGTGTCATTTGCATAAAGCTAACACTATTAGCCCATTTTACTATGGTGTTAAGTGATGGGAGCATATTTGACAGAACTTGCAATGGAGAGTTAGAGAAGGGTGTGGGGTTACTCAAGCAGAGCAGGTTGTCCATGGAGACTGATGTGAGGGCAAAGAGATCAAGTCCTGAAGTCAATCACTGAACGCGTTCACTACTCTCTCTCTCTCTCTCTCTCTCTCTCTCTCTCTCTCTCTCTCTATCTATCTAACTTTCTCCCTGACTCATCCCTTGGGAAAAAGAGCTGGCACATAAGCTCTTGTCTTTGCTTCCCAAAGTCTGCTGTCACCCTCATTTCAGGCAAAGCTGCATGTGTAAATTAGAGAGCTCATATCCTACATTATCTTGTATTGTCCTCTCTCTCTCTCTCTCTCTCTCTCTCTCTCTCTCTCTCTCTCTCTCTCTCTCTCTCTCTTTCACTCTCTCCCTCTCATTAGATTACTTGCATCTTAAAAGATTGCCTTGCCCATCAGGTGTACACAACTAGAAGCCGTGAAGTCCTTTCCATCAAAAGCGCTTGTACAATAAATGCTGGAGTTGGCAATTTAGCCACACAGAAAGCAGACAATGGTGTGAGGCAGAGCTGCCACAGTCAAACAGCTCTCGCTGACGTTCCTGACGTCTTTTTCTAAAGTCGTGGCTCAGCCTTTCTCTCAGAGAAGATTCCTTTGATTAGCTTCATGTTGAATTAAGTCACAGTGTGTTCAAACCCAATCAGACTCAGTCTGATCTATGCTAGATCTGGAGCAGCTTGTACTCAAAACATGCAAATATTGCCAGCCTGAAAATCACATGCCTGATTTATATGAACATTTGGAAAGCACTGGTCCTCGGAACATGTTTTTTGCTTTTCTACCAGAAAATAAACAAGTTGTTAAGTGCTTAAAAGGTTAGTCCAGTGTAAGTTCACCTTGTCTAATCATAGGCATCAGTTGGAGAGGTATAATGCTCTGAAGCACTGGGCTGTGGAGCATTGGAAGCACATTCTCTGGACTGATGGACCTCCAGTCAATAGTTTAGAGGTGATTTAGAGTGGTGCTTGTGATCCAGAACTCACCCTCCAATATCAGTGCCTGATGTCACTAATCGTCTTGGGGTTGATTTGGACAAAGCAGAAGAAATGTCAGATGAGCAATTGTCCACAAACATTTGGCTATATAGTGTATGTTCACAGCTGATGCACTTGAAGGTAAAGTGACCAATGCAATATGTGTTGAAAGCAATATTCTACCTTAATTCATATAAACCCTGCAACCCTGATTTAGTGTGGTTTTGCCTCAAAGATGAGCCAAAATTAAAGTCCTTGGAAGCCTTTCAAGTTTAGTAGCAGAGAATAGTCTTTAAGGCCTGGGCAAAGTACAAGAAGTGAACGAGGCGTGGATAATGCAAAATAGGTGCCAAACAGACCCTGGGCCACATGGTGCTGGACCTTTCCAACTGTTACATCTGTCTGAGTGAAAGCCCTCGTTTCATGGACAACTGACCTGTCCTTGTTTTGAAACAGGAGTCTCACAAAATGCCATTCACTCCTCAACTCATGCAGTCCATGTACCGAAAGTAATTTGCCAACCAGCTGTTATGATGACATGAAGCCATCGCCACAGCATTAGCCATCCATTCAATCAGAAGTCATAAGGGGTGTTGTTACTGCAGACGGTCATATAAGCTCGGAAAAGTCCATTAAAAAGTTGTGATGTTCATAGCTGCCAGGAAGTGAATGTACTGTTGCAGAATCAAATTACAAATTTATTGGATGTACATTTTTTAGATAAGTTCTAGCCTGCCTTCTGTATTTCAGCTTGGACTGCTTGTTGGAAAGGCTTTTTTGACAGCAAAATAAGCACCTAAGTCTAAAGTAAAATGGGCATACAAAAGTATCCCAGTTCATAAACTCCATACATAGAAAATAAACCTGCTGGTTATGATGTCACAATCATTCACATGTTTACATATGACCACCTACTGAGCCTTGTCTTTGTTTAGCCATCCATTCAGTTAGGACTTAGTGGTGTTTTCACTGGTCTGATAAACATGGAACATGTGGGGAAATCAATTAAATGTTGTGCTTTTCATGACTGTCAGGGAGCTGATTATGTCATTGCAAATTCTATACACCAAATAAAAGCAGTTCTGATATTCACGAAGGGTTCCAAGTTCCAACTTGTGGCCTATACTTCTTAATGAAGAAGGCTCAGCAAATCAGATCAGAGGTCATTTACATGTATCATACTTAAAGGCATAATAACCACCTAAATCTTAAGGAAAATGATCCCACAAATAAATATGCTTGTTTTTTGGCTTGGTAAGCTACACAAATTTGATAAATAGACCTGTGTGGCTTAGTGTCAAAAGAGACTGAGTTGGCATTAAAAAACCAGAGAGGAGCCATTTGCAGGGCAATAATCAGTGGAAGGCTATTTAAATAGCCCTTGTTGTCTCTCTCTTTCTGCACTTCTCTTTTGGGTATGATGTAGGCCTGCAAGTGAAGGTTTCGCTAACCACTTTGTGTTTGTTCTGAGAATGATAAATTTTAACGCCATGCCTTGAGGTATATTAACAATTATGCAAATCTATATAAATGTGGGAGATGCAGATGTGCTGCGGAGGCGAGTGAGCGGAGCAAAGTAACAGAGCATGGTTTTGGAGGGAGAACATCAGGGGAAAACATATGGAATTATGTTTTGACGGCTTGTTCTGTGATGGAACAGAGAAGGGGTTTATTTGTTTATTTATTTATTTTTATTACCCCATAGTAATATACAATTCCAACATTGAAAACTACATTTCATGGCCAAATGTTTCTGGATTCATGGTCCTCCATCTGTATCAGTTGGGTGAATGGCAAATTGGAAAATTGCTGTGAGTATTTGATTGCATATATATTGGTATATACAGTACCAGTCAAATATTTGAACACACCAACTCAGGGAGGGCTTTGATTTGGACCATGTTCCACATGTAAATGTACACTACCAGTCAAAAGTTTGGGCATCTACTCATTCAAAGTTATTCTTTGTTTTTTATTAGTGTCTACATTGTAAATGAAAAGGAAAATATTAAAAATATGAAGGAACTCATATGGAATTATGTAGTAAACAAAAAAGTGTTAAAGAAACCAGAATATGTTTTATACTTTAGATTCTTCAAAGAAGCCACCTCTTGCTGTCACCTTTTGATTACTTCTAGATCACAAACACCTTTCCAAACAATCTATTTAGATTTGAATCAGTCTCTAGGGGACAGTTTAACTGCTGCACAGCCCAGTTCCGGCAGGGCTTTATACCTTTCTAGCCCATGGTTATTTAAAATTTGAAGTTATTTTGCTTAAAATATTGACTCAAACAGGAAGATCAGGACCTGAAGTATGTATGACTCTTCTTACATCCAAGAAGCATCCTTATCAGGAACCTGAATCATTTCACCTGACTCCTCTGGAGGTGAAAGGGCAGTGGCTCTATTCCAAGCTCTTCCTGCATGGCAGAGCCCCTCACCTTACCAGGAAGAATAAGTTCAGCAACCTGAAAGAACCAACCCATTACGGCCTCTTGTTCCATTGATCTTGTTCTTTTGCTCATTACCCAGTGCTCATGAACATAAAAAAAACATGGCTGTGTAGAACTTTATCTGCAGCGCACAGGACAAACAAGTGCGGTGATCATCAACACTCTTGTCGAAGGCTTTGCTGATGTGGAACCAGTTAATTTGTCCTTTTTCTCTCATGTCTGGTTCTTGATGTTCAGTGCAGAAGCCCCTCAGTATAAGGAGTAGCTGCTCTGATATATCTACATTCCAGAGGACATTCCGTGAATTTACTGTGCTGACACAGTTGAAGGGTTTGCTGTAGTCAATGAGAACACTGATTAGCCCATTACAATACAATGATGTTTAATCATCTGTTTGTTCAACTCATACATCACTCATCTATAATGCACCTCTGCATTATTAGCATTCTCCCTTCACACTGGTGGAGGGGCTAATAAACGTGGCCCAAGCACTAGGCTCTGTGTAATGGACTCGTGTACCTGTAAATTGAAGCAAAAGTCTCATAAAGGGAGGACGTGTTCATTTTCTGTGCCCTTTCATGCGTCCTAGTCCATCAAAGTCTGGCCAGTCCAGCTAATGTCGAGCTAATAACCTGACCCCGATGTTGTTGCCCCCTCACGCCTCCTCCTTATCAACATAATCAGTTTGTGCTGGAGGCTTCTGCAAATCAATACCTGCTTCAGATGCAAAGTGGCATCTGTTGGAAATGCCATCTGAGGCTTAATGAAGCTGGCAGGCACCCCCCCCCCCCACACCCCAACGCACACACACAAAACACAACCACACTGAAGTTCTGCAGTGATGTGCTGTGTCATTTTTGGATTTTTATTATCACACCCACCTCTGGCTGGTAGTCTTGGTTACTGGTGTATTTAGCTCCGTGGAAACTAAATGTCCCTAGAATGTGGCAAAACACAAATACCTTGATGTTGTCTGAATGTTTGGCTGCTTGTTATAAAGAAAACTGCCAAATTTATTTGCCATATCTGCAGAAAAAATATATATAAAATGCAACGTCTGTACAGGATATTTGTTAAATGCAATAAAACCATGCAAAGACATCCCTTTTATGGCAGCATAGGTTTCCCTATAATCCCAATATATACCTCCAGATCCAAACCTTCACATGTGCTCTATATATATCACCCAGAGCTGTGGGCATTGAGGCAGCCCCAAACCATGAAAGATCTTGGCTTTCCTTTCACTGATAATATTCAGGATTGCCTATGTTTCCTGAAAACAAGCTGAAACAGGGACTTATCTGACGACAACCTGTTTTCCCACTGTCTTTTTGACCATCTGAGAGGACCTTGGACTCGAGAACTGAACGCATTTCTGCATAGAGTGGATATATATGCGGCTTTCTCATTGGGTTGCATTTCTTATAGATTTGGTGAAGTCACAACACTTTCCTGTTAGCATGTTTTCTCATGCAATGTCATCTGAGGACTTGAAGGTGGGTTCCAGACGTTCCCTCCACAAACTAAAATATCTTTGGATTTCTGGAATGTTTCACAGTTTTCTGCACAGTGGATACTTCTTTGTTACCTTTTATATTCATCTTCTACAAAAGTTAAACGTTTTAAAGTGGAGTAACATGATTATTCTTTTAACAGTTCACTAGTTTGTTTTTCACTTTAGTTGGTTGTTGTTGTTGTTGTTGTTTTGTTTTCTTGATTGTTTTACATGTCAGTTTTCTAATGTTTATGTATACAAAATAATATCAAGTTGCTTCATAAACCACAGAGTCTTGTTTGTTCCATGTTACAAAACTGCATGTATTTGATATCACATATGAAAAAATACTAGGATAGTAGCTGATGAGCTAATTCCAAGGCTAACACTGGGCCTAATCAGAGCAATGTTCGATAAAGGAGAATTAATTTTGTTTCAGCAGACGTTACTGAAGTAATACAGAAAAAAGAATATGTCTTTGTGCATAATGAGCGATTCAGGAGCAGCAGGGAGAAATTGGGTTGGAAAATGCTGGAGTATAAATTTAATGGCAGGCCTTGGCTTGGTGTAGTGCATTAGCATTTAGCTGCAGTAAAACACAGGGACATTTAAATGCCTTGCTGACTTTTCTTTGTCCGAATAATTATTAGCAGCACATGCTGGAGACAGTATTGTCCACAATGGTACAATATTCACACGGTGACCTGTAAAGCTCAGGTGCCAACTGTGGCGTGTGTGTGTGTGTGTGAGAGAGAGAGAGAGAGAGAGAGAGAGAGAGAGAGAGAGAGACTTTTAATGACTCAGACCCAGAATACTCTTTCGTCTCCTCCTCTGTAGTTAACACCGCTGCCATCTGCCTGACTCCACTGTAGGCAGAACACTTATTATTCAAGGTTGTGTGTGTCTCTGTGTGTGTGTGTGAGTGTGTGTGTGTGTGTGTGTGTATGTAAGAGAGATGGAGGGAGAGGGACAAAAAAGGCAGAGGTAGCCAGTGTATGGGGACAGACAAAAAGAGGAAAAAAAACTGGGCAAGAGAAAGACAGAGAGAAGGACAGACGGAGAGAAGGGGAAGACAGAATGATGGAGGACAAGGGGAGCGAGAGAGGGTGGAAGAATGACAGACAGAGAGGAAAGAGGGAGAAGTAAAGATTCAGTAAATACAGACAGACCGACAAGGAAAGTGAAGGAGGGAGAGAGATGCCAAAGGAAAGAGAGAGAGACTGTTTCCATAATATAAATGTAAGTGATAATGAATGTATGAACGCTACATAGATCTTCTGCAGATTAAACATAATCTGTTAATGTGATTAGTGGTAATGTTCCTTCATTTAAATCTGTTGGATAGGATGTCATTAATTACAGCGCTTTTTAAAAAATGAGTACACAGCCCTGTTTTTAATGCTCTTAATCATCCCCCACTCCATAAAAATGACATTTAGCAGATGAGGATTCTCTGTTTTCTACATTTGATTATTTTCCCTGAGGCCTTCTTATGACATTTATATGGTTTATGCACCAACATCAGTCATAATTCATTTTGACATCACAATTTCCCAACCTCTTTGGCTAGTTTGGCTAGTTACTGTGCCTTTAAGACATTTATTATATGTAAGTGAACTCTGTTATAATTGGCTGCATTATCAAGCATTGCCAAAAAAAAGTCTTGAAAATTTAAAACTGGAACAGCATTTTACATTTGGTCTGAACCTCTCTATGATTTCTCTATATGTTTTATTAATAATAATAATAATAATAAATGGAATTTTTAAAGCGCTTTTCAGTAACCCAAAGACGCTGTTTACAATCAGATGAACACATAAAGACAATCACATCCACAATCAAACAAAACAAGAGGAACAAATAACACTACATAACACACAATGATACAAAACAGGAACAAGGGTAAAAACAAACAAGGGCTAATCAAGAAACAGAGAGATTAAATGCAGCCGCAAACAGGTGTGTTTTAAGATTGGATTTAAATAGCGATAGAGATGTCGACTGTTGAATTTCTGGAGGGAGGGAGTTCCAGAGGAGGGGGGCATGTCTGGAGAACGCTCGATCTCCAAGACTACGCAGCTTAGAAGGGGGAATGGTGAGTAAACCAGCTGAGGAAGATCTGAGAATGCGATTAGGTGTGTATGGTTGAAGAAGGTCCAATAAGTAAGAGGGAGCTTGGTTATTGAGAGCTTTGTAGGTGAGAAGGAGGATTTTGAACTGAATACTGGGGTGATGTGGTGGTGGGACCGGGTGTGGGTGAGGAGACGGGCAGCAGAGTTCTGGACCATTTGGAGTTTATGTAGTAGTGAGAAGCTAATGCCAGAAAGAAGAGAGTTACAATAGTCAAGACGGCTGGAGATGAATGCATGGATGAGGCGTTCAGAGGCAGACTGGGAAAGAGAAGGACGGATTTTAGCAATGTTGTGAAGGTGGAAGAATGAGGTTTTTATGATGGAACTAACATGGGAATGAAACGTGAGTGAAGAGTCAAGGGTGACACCAAGATTTCGGACCACAGTGGAGGGGGACAGGGTGACATCATCAATTGAGAGTGTGAGGGAGCCAGTTTTATTGAGGGTAGATTTGGAGCCAATGAGGATTAGGTCAGTTTTATTATTAATGGCTGCTTCCCAGATGCGCACTACACACTAATACCATGCAGTGTATACTATGTCCCTATTTAATAGTTTGAGTTTGGCAAGTACACAAAATATTAATATGCTACACGGTTTCTTAATAACAAGACGTGATGAGCTGTAGCTATGACAGCACAGGTCATACAAGGCTTTTTTGTTCAGAAACTGAAACACTAATATATCCCTCCACACTGTATAGTGCATAGTGTAGGTCATAAAATAACACTTTCTGCACTAAAATAGTGTATTGTATGTCAGAATATAAAACCTGCTTATTCAATACACTGGCCCTTTGTCTAACATTCAGTGCACTAGTAGTAGTGTAAGAGTGTATTACAATTAGTTTTGTAATGTGTGAACTGCACTCTCTGTTTCCCTTTGCATTGTGGGATGATAGTGTCCACCATTACCATACTCAAAAATCATCTGGTTCTAAATCGGCACTGTGGATTTTTTAGTATACTCAACTGTCACTTATAACTGTAATACATACTACATAAACACTATGTGTGCCGTTCTATTTGCAGTATCTTTGAGATAACCCAGCAAAGAAATGTGCTTCAAACATTTCCTGAATCAGTATATCTGCCCTTTCGAGTCCATCTCATTTCAAGATCCTACGTGACTCACATCCAGAGTTATACAGCTCTGAAAGTGCTTGAGATACATGAGGTACACATCATCTGCCTCTCACTGTGTATAATTGATGGATTTGTGTATCCATCTGCATTTTCAACTATCAACGATTCAGCTTTAGGGCTGAATGCTCTCTTTTCACAGTGCTCCAGAGTCTAGGGGCTCATTACAGCGAGACTGTTCTGAACATTTTGATGTGTAACAGATAGGGATCAAGAGCATTTAATGGAGAATTTAAGAAGATATGCCACAATCAAGAAAAAGTCTTTTAACACCAGAGGGTTAATCTAAAGGAAACCAGTGGAACCCAATGAATATAAACACAGCCAACACTGTCAAACTGACTTCACTGGAATGTCCTCCTGAAATTCTTACCACTTCATATATAAGTACGTACGTGTTTCAACGCATTTCACCCCATTTTCCACCACTGACCTCTGTCTTCTCTCCATCTTTAGATGTGGATCTGCAACATCTTCGATGAATAATTCACTGATGGATGTATCGCCTTCACCTTGTCAGCTTTCCTGTGTCTGGTAAACAATGGCAGAACTGACCGTTCTGCGCTATAAGTCCTTATTGGAAAGTCTGTCCACTCACTGGCCTTCTTGGCAACACCCCCCGGGCACTTCATTTCACTCATAGACCAAGCTCCTGTCTGCTTGAGGTGAGGGAGAGAGATATAAACCTGAAACTGAACGCTATGCACAAGTTTTAAAAAAATTGTGGGAAATGCCTGGTAGCCCACCCCCGACACTCACTCAGTGACTCAGTGCTCAAACCTGTGGTGAATATCCCACTCACTCAGTCATTAACACACTCACAATTATGGACAATTTCAAACAGCCAATCCACCGACCAGCTTGTGTGTTTGGATTGTGAAGGGAAACTGAAGCCACCAGGGGAAACCCACACAGACAGGGGGAGAACACACCAAACTCCTTACATGCACTGACAAGAGGAGAGGATTGTACTTAGTAGACTGAGACCCTGGAGCTGTGTGGCGGTGAACCTACCTACACCATCACTGTGCCGTCTTGTGGTGGAAATTTCATATCAATATTTAAATTCATTTATTATTTTCTGTTTACTCCTCAAAGGAAAATGAATGGTTATTTTGTATTGATTTATGTGTTTAGAATTATGTGAATGGCTCAAGAGAATCTGTGGAAATTATTGCAATTTATCAGTGCAGTTTTTGTGTGTTTGTACATTCTCGTATTGTTGCTTGACGTCATCTTCCACTGCCGAATTAATGTTTACTCAAGAACTAAAATGCCAGGAATGGTTAAAGTTCCCAGATATTGTTCTCACTCCACCCAAAGTAATGAGGATGCATCGGTTCATGACTTGCCAACAAGAATGACCTGAAAACCCCATCATTCAGTGCAGCATCACAAGTTTGCACTTGCAAGGTCACTCCTCAAGAATGTTCTTTAGGATAAAAGCAAGTCCATTTGTTATGTTCTTAGGATTGAGAAACAGCCTATGACCTGATCACTGCAGGGGATCCAGAGACCACTTGAGTTTTAAAACCTCGCTCTCTGCAGGGGTCTGGATACCTCAACAGTAATGTAGGATCTGTGAATGACTTCTATATATAGAATTTATAGCAATCTTATGTGAAGACAACATACCTCTTGAGCTGCTTGTACAACACAGAAAACAAACAGACTTTGGGAAACTATATAAATGGAAAATGTGTCTGTGATACAGAGAGAGTGAGCCAATGTGCGTATACAGCCCCTCGTCGACTAGACACATTCCTAAGGCAATTGGTTTGGTAATTCTTCCTTGTTGATGTTTTGCATCAACATCTTGGAGGTCCCACCAAGGTCACAACAACCTGTGCCTCCAGAGCTTCTCTTATTTCAGGAACAAACTGAAAAATGGTGGCCGCAATTTGATTTAATATTGGCGATGCTGAACCATTTTGGGCATCTTACTGGAATTTGAATCATTGGCCTTATGGAATGTAAACGAGTTGAAGGGGATACGGGACGATGTATAGATAGACACCAAGGTAACTTGAAGATCTTTGGAAACAGCTTGCATCTCTTATCCCCTTTGAACTTCTTAGATTAGCAAGTCACATCCTCAGACAGAGCCTGTTGTTTTATGTCAGAGAGAATACTGCAAGATTTCAACAGTGCCAAATGACTCAAGCCCTCCACCTGGACTTGGCGTCATTTCCAGGAACGGTGTCCAGAGAGAAACTTCAATCCACTCAGAAGATGACGTAATAGTGGCTTAGAGTGCTGAGAAATGAGTTTCAGACTAATTTATGTTTTGAAGATAAAGTATTCTATAAAAGGCCACATGCAATTTGCCATGATTGCCACTGATACTGTCCTCCACTCGGAGGCTTATATCCGGATGGTTATGTAACGCTCTTGTGAACGAGGCCTACATTTCTGGGAAGAAATGCTGAATATTTCAAAGGTGAAGCTGTTTTGCGTTCCCGAAGCAGTCAGAATGTGTTCTCTCTAATAGCCATTTCGACATGAAACAGAGCGGCACACAGAGCCCTCACTAGATTTGTTCAGCTCCATGGCATAGCAAACATCATCAGATGTAGTGAGGTTGCAGAAGAACCTGAGTGGAAAGTACATGTGTCTTTGTGAGAACCAAATGTCTGAGGTTTGACTTTTTTTTAAACAGATACCCGTTGTGCTCCTAACCTCGGTCTGTCAGATATGTAGCTTTACAGCTATTCAGTCATTCATTATTACTGTTGTAGACCTGCTGATAATGTAATTAACACATTCAGGCTCTGTGTCCCAGTGTAAGTCATTTTCCAGACCTTCCTCTGCATTTACACCACCAATCTCTGCTCGACTCAATGTTGACTCAGATTTAATATGTCTTGACTCGGACTAGACATGTGGTGGTCACTGGTGGGACTTGGATCCAATGTGTTCCTGCCTCAGTCTTCATTTGGTCTCAGTGTGTCCTGGTCTTGACTTAGGGTTGGGGTCTTTGTTTCAGAACCTTTTTTCCCAGACTTATTCTTGACTCAGACTAGATGTATCCATGTCTTACTCTTGACTCAGTGTGACCAAGTCTCTTCCTTGACTTTGAATCAGCTCTAACGTTCCTGACTATAACGCATGTGATTAATTGGAAGGACAAAGAATGTGCAGCTGTCAATAAGTTGACACTGAGAAAAGGAAAAAGAACAAAATAGGAAAATGTGCCTGTCAAACTGAGCAGCTATGCATGTTCTCAGCACAATTGACTGACCACCCCAGAGTGTCTATGGGAATTACTGAATTGGGAGAAGCAGGAAGTTGAACCAACTTCTAAGACTAACTTGGTCCAAACTGGTCTCTCCCAAAAGAATAGAAGCAACAATAAAGGCACTGAATATTCCCCTCAATGGTATGGGATTAACACTGCCCTTAGAGAAATGCACAGAGCAGGAGAAAGGTAACAGTCCTGGTCCCACAGCCCCTTTCTTCTTCCACTATAGAGAAGGAATATGGGGCTTTCTATAGGCACACCTCCTCTCTGTGGGCACTGTACCCCTTGCTAGCCATTTAATAAGTACCCTTTACAAAATGTACTGCCCTCAAACGAAGAGTGTCTGTTATATCTTACAACCAAAGCCCACTGTTCTGTCCCCCTTGAGAAGAGAGAGGGCTAAGTCCCAGGCGAGGTCTTACAAGACACCCCCTCCCCCCAAATCGCCCCCTGAGACCTGCTCCCACAATGATCAATCACTATGTCACATGGCCAATGTAGGGCTCCCAGCATGCACTGGAGCCCCTATATACTTTAACAAGCCCCAGTAAGCCCCCACCAACCTGTATATGCTTTTGTAGCACCTACTGGTGTCCAGCACTATTTACAAGCCACTGAAGCTGGTATAAGTCCCTTGAGGTTTGTGATCATTATACGGCACATGTGCAGTCGTTAACGCACACACACACACTACACAGTTGAAGTGAGCATCTCAGGGGAATACGAGTGATATATTGCTCAATGAATTCACATCTCACCTGGCATTTAACTGAGGAACTGGAATAATGATGATGAACTGCAGTGAATGTGTGTATACACACACACACACACACACACACACACACACATACATCAGCCACAAGATTAAAACCTCTGACAGGCAAAGGGAGTACGACTGATTATCTTGTTACAGTGGAATCTGTCAAAAGGTGGCAGTATACAGTAGGCACAAAGTGAGCAGTCATTTCTTGGAAAGCAGGAAAAGTGGATCAGAGCCAATTTGACAACGGCCAAATTGTGGTATTCTTAATGCTTTTGTCGGATCATCTCCAAAACTTTCTTTTTTTTTGTGGGGGGTCTTCCCAGTATACAGTGCTCAGTATCTACCAAAACTGGTCCACGGAGGGAGAACCGTGACTCCTTGCTGTGTATACAATCAAAGAGGTAGACATGGGCAAACCCCAAACAGCAAGCTGTGATACACTGTGTGTTACGGCACCATACTATCACAGCCAGCATTATCTTTTCTTTTTTTTTCCAGCAGTTTGTGCTACAGTAACCATTCTCTCGAGCCTTAACCTACACTACCCACATCAAAGAACATAGGAAGCAGTATTGTAGCATTTATGTATCCACCACTTTTATCCCTTTTTTCAATAAAAACAATGCTTTCTGGGATGTTTTTCAATGCCTCCAAAATTCAGTCTTGAAGTTGAAGTTGGTTGCATGAGATTATTCTCACCATCCCATAATGACAAACACAGACAGTTGATGCTGAAGACTAAGTTTAAAATCTAGGCTTAAAGCAACATAAGAAATTCTGGAGACCTACTGATCTTACAGCAAAACAACTTGTACATGGCTAAAGTTTAACTTTCCTGGAAGTTTTTTTCACTTTTTGAATTAACCCAGAAACTCATTTGTAACTCTAGCTGTTGCACTTTTGGTGCACAATCTTAATTTAGAGCCAGATCCATCTTTAGTTGACCAATGCATCTGAAGGGGCACAAAAAAAAAAATCAATATTATGTATCTTTACACTTATATAGCGCCTTTCTAGATACCCAAGGACGCTTTACAATCCACACTGCTCAGAACACTCAATCCACACACTGGCGAGAAGCGGCAGCCAAACGCACACAGCGTACTCGCGACCAGGAACGACCGTCCACCTGGAGGACTGCATCGGGCACTAGGATTTCACCCAGGACAGAGCGCCAATCCACATCTGGGTGCACACACATTCACTCACACATACACACTCATTCACTCACATACCAGGACATTTATTAGACAGAAGCCAATTCACCTACCCTCCATGTTTTTGGACAGTGGCAGGAAACCTGAGACCCCGGAGGAAACCCACGCAGACACAGGGAAAACATGGAAATTCCACCCAGATGGGACTTGAACCCAAGATGCCAGCGCTGAACGTACTAACCACTAAGCCACTGTGCCGCCCAATATTATCCACCTATGGAGCAGGAATAGACCAACATCCTCAACCTTTTTAATGATTTTCAAAGTTCTGCAGTTTCTCCTCCAGATGTTGCTTTTTGGCCATAGACCAGCCAGCATAGAAGAAAAGCCTGAGCCATTTTAGACCAAGATGCTTAATTTCTTACCCATTTACCAAGCCAGGGCTGCATACAAACACCGGAGCTTTTTTCCAGTGTGCAAACAGACCAGACAACTATCAAACTACGAGGAAACATCCTGTGAATTGAATTTAAAAGTGTATTGAATTAAAATTGTGGACCTTGCCTTTAATTTTGGTTTCAAGAACCATAACCCATTATTTTTAATGGTTTAAACCTTTTCTAAAAGTAAAATATTCATGAACCTGTATTCAGAATGTTGTAATTCTGCAGATTTATCATTCTGCCTCATTTAACAGCTCATCATCAACTCATCAGCTAATTAGCAGGACCTTTGTGAGCTGAATTCAGGATGTCAGGCAGGGTTAAATACTAATCTCTGCAGAGCAGCGACCCCCTGTAACCTCAGTCTGACACCAATGCTGGAGCACTAGGGCTATGGGGATAGAGCAATAACCATATTTATTGAATCAGCAACATCATGGGAAGCTAATGTTTTTACCAATCTTGAGAGAAATGGAAATGGCTGAAATAGTGAAACATTTTTTGCTCCTAGTAAACTGTCCTTGTTTTCAGAATCCCAGCTCTCAGGTTCTGGAAAAGTGGCACTGACCCGCTTTTGGACAAAGCGAAAAACAGGAGAAAAAGAACCTTGGCGTGTAATGAGAATGCTCACCATCACCGCAAACAGAAATGTGCTCCAGGCAAACAATAACAAAGCTGCCCTGACTCTCTCCGTAACACTGTTGGAATTAATCATTGAACAACTGAGTCACTGGGAGAGAGAGAATGAGAGAAAGAGAGAGAGAGAGGATAACGGTGTGCAATGCGCTTTGAATTGTCTCTCTGCACTCACTTGAGAATATTGCTGTTTAAGAAGACTTATCTCCACAGATTTCCAAATATATGCACCATTTATCGCCAACTTCACATATTTAAAAACCCATATATATGTCTAAAAATAGGCCAGTGTTCAGCGTTATATCCTGTATATTGTTCTGTCCCTTCAGGAAATGCAAATTCAGAGAGGAAAAGAAAACCCCAGACACTCTCCAACTGATTAATAAGTTTATTTTCCTTTGATGATGCTCCGGAGCTTTTCTCTGTTGATAATAGCAGTGATCATGCTTCCTTTCACTTACATCACTGGGCTCTGGAATTATACCGTGGGCAGCATAGTGGAGCTTCAGGTAGTGTCTCAGTCACACAGCTCCAATGTTTCAGTGTCCTGGGTTAAAGCCATGCCTCCAGTCGTTGTCTGGGATTAGTTTGATGTGTTCTCCCCATGTCACTGTGGGTTTCCTCCCACACTGGAAAAAAAGGCTAACAGTAGACTTGGTGCTGGTGTACACAGATACAGTACCGGTGGCGAAGTAGCGGACATATGGAGAACACACTGAACCCATGTGTACACACTTTATAAAAACTGAAGTTAACCATAATATAATGCATTATTCCCCCCCAAAAAAATCAACTAATGCTAAAATACAGCACATTTGATTCATTTCCATTTTAAATGAATGGGCGTCATAAGAAGAGGCCACCTGTTGTTTGTTTGTTCATGTGATGAAAATTAGACCCATGGCTGTCAATGTGTGACTTCATTATGGTGAATGCAGGTGATTGCTGATCCCCTCATTGTTGTTTCAGTGTTCTAACCCAACCACCCCCACCCCCTCCGTTCTCCTTGCATATCGCCCCACAGATTTGTCCCTAACCTCTCCAGGAAATTGCATTTGTGATGGGCTTATTGAATGTGTTCTGTTTTCTCCTACATGGCAAAGAAAAGCATTTCCCTTCTTAAGATTGCATTTTTCTGCGTCTGCGAATGAGTTATGTTTGTGCAAATAAATAAATAAATAAATATAAGAGGGCTCAGAGTACAGGGGAGATATATATTTCGCAGCAGCCCAACAGCAGGACGCCGTAACCTTGCTTTGATATGATTTAGCCCAGTGCATTCATGAATAAACAAGCTGAGAGGCCTTGTGGACAATTTAATAATATCGCTTATAATGCCATTGTTATTCAGTGGAGCTGGGAAGCGAGCTTCATTGTTGCTCCAATATGCATTTGCATGTTGTTGATGTATTTACAAACCCCTTATTATCCACTGGTTTGGTGCCTCATATCATCTCTTTAAGCGCTATATAAGCCAAACCCTTCCCTCGCTATTGCGTAGGGTGACCAGATCTGAGATGGTGAAAAAGAGGACACGTCTCGGGGGGTGAACGACTACTGACGTGCAGACTGACCAATTAAATGTTTACAGAGAAGGTTATCGACCAATAACGGTAGCTCTACAGTCAGACCATCCAATCAGAAGATTTTAGGCTATTTCACCACGCCCCCTTCTCACTCAAGCGAACCAAACGGAGTAGGGGAGGGCGGGACTAGTTTGTGAACGAAATGCTTCTCCAAATTCTATGTAAGCTCTAGAAAAACAAAATCCAGGACGTTTGTGAAATTCCGCCCGGACATTTTTTTAAGTCTAAAAAAGAGGACATGTCCGGGTAAAAGAGGACGTCTGGTCACCCTACTATTGCGTTTCAATAAGGAGTCTACTAGCTACAATGTCCAACTTCAGGTCTTTAATAGAATATTCCATATTTATTTCAATTTCACATCCTCTTTTCAATTTCAGTTATTTCCAAGACCTGAGTGCTGCGTGAAGACGCACTGAATTATTTCATATTTGGACACTATGTGGAAATGTGTGTCCCACTGGAAGTTAGCATGTCGTTTTTCGGTCTAAAAGGGGATTGTAGAGCTTTCAATTTCACTCCAGCTCAGCAACTCCATGTTTGCTTATGGTTGTGTGAGCAACAAATGAGGGCTTTAAAGCATTCCTCTCAATATTTAATCCAAAATTTGCCATTTAGCAGATTAGCTCACTTGGTAGCTAACTAGCCAGGGTTACTGACTGTGAAAGGGTATCTTTGCTGCAGAAGTACCAGAAATTAAACAGGTCTGTTCATGTCCTCACACAACTGATAATGTGATAGCACTAATATCTGTTTTATTTTTTTTTTTGTCATAAATTTGTCAATTAGCCAATTAGCTTGCCATACTAGCCTTGAAAAAAGGCCTGCGGAAGGTGCATTTTTTCACTGCTGAATACGTTTTTTGAGTGTTTAAAATATATTCTTTTGAATATTGTATTCAAAATATGCCATTTAGCAGATTTAACTGTCAAACTGAGTTATATCCAGGCCAAAGCATGGCATTAATGATAGGCCAGGCGTTTAATGAGTGTAATTCAAATTTTTATAAGAGGTTAAACAATAAAATATATACAGTCTAAGAGACCACAATGCTGAATAATGTGTTGTATATCTCTCAGTAATCTCAGACGCACATGGTAGCTCTCACATAGCTTCAGGGGATTTTGGTTCTATCACCACCTCGAGTCATTGTCTGTGATGTGTTCTCCCTGTGTATTTTTGGGTTCCTCTGGATCCAAAACCATATGTTTGAAGGTGAAATGGGTGCGTTAAATTGTCTATAAGTCCTGCCCTGTTCAGAGTCCTACCTTGCACCCAGTCATTGTGGGTAGGGTCTGGATACTCTGTGACCGTGACAAGTATGAAGTAGTTAAAGAAAATAAATGTATGAGTGAGTCTCAGGACAGACATAGGCTACTGACAGTCAACTGCACTGCTAATTCACTAGACTGCAGTGTATATAAATCAAATTGTCTGCAACTAGACCATGGGGAGAGCGTGAAGTCAAGCAAATGCCTGTCATACAGAAAAATAACTGCCTACTTTGAAGAACTAAGTAAAACAAGGACTAGGGCTTATTTCTACTGTTGTGCAATTTGGAAAATGACCTCCTGACTGATCTCAGCACTGTAGCTGACTTTGAGAAAGTCTGCAAAAGGCCGTAATCTGGTGTCAAGACAGAGGCTCAGTATGTGCTGGTTGAAGGCCACCATCTTAGGCCTTTTTTCCCTCTGTGACACATGCTCTCTCTTCACCTCAAGCTTTGATGTGTGGGGAGGAACATGTAGGCCAGATCCTGATCAAAGCAGGAACAGAATAATTTGCCTTCCAGGACTGAGAGGGATATCTGAAGCATCTCCAAAAAATAAATAAATAAATAAATAAATAACACATCACAACAAGGAAAGGTAGGCCTGAAGAACCCCAGCCTTTTAATCAAGAGAGGCAGAATTAAGCTTACGTCCCATCTAAAGGACTTTTGAAAGATGATCTAACAACACGCTGTCAAGGCCTTTAGTGGCCCACACGCTCAGCCTTCAGTGTCAGTGTCACAAACCACAGCTCCTGTCAATCACACATTCTCTTTCTCAGCTCCCTTTGTTCCTGCAAAGAGTTGGAGTGTATGAGCAAATCGTGTCCTTTTGAGTGGAGATCTCTTCTCTTTTTTGGCACAAAACCATTAAATCCCCAATATTAAACCCTTTATCAGGTCCAATTACAAGGAAGATCATGCATTGTAATTAATTTGTCATTTAGTGGCACTGTTCATTTCGCCATTACTATTCCATCGACAACCCCTGTATTACACGAATCGCCTTGGAGCCTGAAAAATATCCCAACATTTGTATGCAGCTGGCAGCGGCTGTCCAAAAAAAACTCTGGTTACAAAATGAGCCACTTTAGTGCCCCAGCTAATTGAATATGATTAGAAAGAAAGAGTGGATTATTCAACTGCGTCAATTCTTAAGCAGGTAACTTAACATTGGTAACATCAGGGCTGGAAATTCTGGACTTATATTCCCTGTATTGCAGCCATCTTGGTACATTCTGTACTTTACAAACCTTAGAAATATGAGTTCAAAAGTTGCTTTAAAATTTTAAGTTAAATCCAATTAGAATTACTATTTATTTTAACTGAAGGTATCAATTTGGTTTTGAATTACTTTCTTCGAGTTGATTGACCTCTTGTTTCAACCTAATTACAAATATTGAAAGTACACATGACTTATTTCAATGTAGGCATTTAAGTTAAAAGAAGTATTGACATTTATTCTTTAATGTAATTATTGTGGCATCCAGTGTCAAGAAGTATGTCCAGTGTTATAATAGCCTTTAACGCTTTCATTAAAATCCTCTGAAAAAAAAACATCAGAGAATAAAAGCAAGTGACAGACAGCAATTGCATGGCTTGTAAAGATACTCGGCCGAACCTCAGACAAAGCTGCTGTGTTTCACCCCAAGGATAAGGACTTGGACAAAACACAGTTCTCACAACAAAGAAAGACCTAATAGGTCCAAACACCAATAAACAACCTTAAAGCATCCCATATATTACTCCCACCCTCACAGCACACAACAATGAAAATCAAACCCCAAAAGAGTGAACGAGGTGGGCTCGCAGTGCACGCTGGAAGCTCTTCCTAAGCATACCAAAGACATATCACACAGTTTCAAGTTAATTTCACTCCTTCAAATTTCCTCTTCATTGGAATATTTAAAAGACTTGAGTTGAAGGACTCAAAACTCATAAAATACACTTGAAATCACAAAGTGTATTTTGATAAATTAAGGTAAATGACAAAAAGACGTTGTCATGCTTTATTGCTTAACTCATTTTTTTAGTGTGTGATCGTGATCTCTTCAATACGTCATTGTCTGTAAATACTTTTTCCTGATCAGGGTTGCAGTGGGTCTAGAGCCTACCTGAAATCACTCTGCAACTGCTGTGATTGTGATATTTCTGGTAACTTATCAACAATGCCATGTCTGTCAGTAAAGTTTAACATTACTTTGTATTGCTGTTGATTGATGACACACAAAAAATCTAAATATCTGAAACAATGGGAATCAATAGGAAGCTTGACACGGAAAGGCTCTAGACCAGCTTTTGGAATATCACTGTGAGGATTTGATGGCATTCTGACATGAACGTGTTGGTGAGGTTATGTAACTGATGTTGAATGATTTTTTTAGCTCATCCTAAAAGTTTTGAATGGAGTTCCATTTCATTCCCTCCAGAGAACACAGTTCCATATGTCAACTGTTCGCCTCAATACGGAGAGAAGTCTTCTTATTATCTCCTGTGCTATGATTGAACAGAACAAGCTTAGTATTCAGAAATGCATGCCAGAGTGCTTCGGCTGCTGCTCCACCAGGAGAACACATGGATCTACCGTGACAGTAAACAAGACAATCAGAATGAAATTAAGATCAGAATCGCACAGTTTATGGCCGTGGGCGTCGCAGTGCATCAAGCTTGTCACATTCAGTCGGCTGCCATCAAGGTTTTTTTTCCTTTCTTTTGCGGCACTTGATCATGACGCACCAAACATCAAGGCTTAATGTACCTGTGACTTATTCTCTGCTCATTTGGTGCCTTGTGAAGAGATGAGAAGGTCACACGACTGAGATGTCATGGTCTGAAGTGACATTGAGCAGTCTCTGATGTGTGAAGAGAACTTTGGAAAACAGCACTGTAAGTAAGTTTGTCTTTCCAAGGCGCGGCGTGGTAAAGCCATCCCCTAACACTAAGACATTTTGACATGGCGATCGATCTGGGTTGCGTGATTTATGAGTGATCAAATTTATTGGATCATTTGTTGAATCTCATTTGAAGGCTATTTACATGGGAGCGCAGATGTGTATGGAGAGGGCTGAGAGAAATCGCCCCGTAGGTGCAGCACCAAAATAAAGCTGTCAGGATTGGAGAGGCATCAAGGCTATTGGTATTTGGACTTTCATCTCATGGTCAATACTTCTCTGTGTGTATGTGTGTGTGTGTGTGTGTGTGTGTGTGTGGATTATGCATGTTTTAGGAGATGCAAGAGTAATTTGGTGGTGGCAGAGGGTGAGAAAAACCATGTACCTTACACTCTACTGGGTAATCAAAGGTGTGTCTGACAGAGTGGACAGTGAGTGGACACAGGGTTTAAAAACTGAGAATGATCCACCAATACAAACAAATCTGCTTTGTGGTGGTCTTATTATGGTCCTGTCCTTTGAAGGACAGGGTAAAACGGGGCTAGCAAAGTATGCAGAGCAACACAATAACTACAGTTTGTCATTGTAGAACTACAAAGGTGCACCTATATTGTCAGTGGAGCTGGTAAAATGGACAATGAGTGTGGAAACAAGGGAATGGCTGATTGGGGTATAAATGTTGCTTGCTGCTGAGATATCCATTCTTCACGGCCTTCCTAAGTAATAAATGGTATTCAGTCCCTCTTTTTTATGCTTCATAGTGCAGGAGTGAGCAAAAGAAGCTGTGCCGCATGCTCCCCCATGGTGTGCGGGTGAAAAGGCTTATAGGCGGTGAGATCAAAGCCCCGGCGAGGTTACCCGCTCTCTTCCAGACTGTTTCCTCTATGCCGTCACTCCCTCTCCCCATCTCCAAAACCCACCACACCCCACCCCCCTCACCGCCAAGCCCCAAATCCTTCAGAAAGCAAACAGAGACCTGTGATCCTGCTACTCTTCCAGCCAAGCTTTGATTCGCCCAACATCGACTGCTTATTCCTACACACACAGCAAACGGCTTTGAACCCTGAGCTCGTCAAGGGGAAACCGTTCAAACCTTCTTGGGCAGGTGCCGAAAGCCAATAAAAAGTACGCCCTCCAGAATGCTTATTGTAACCAGTCTATTATTTACGAGCTTTAGATGCAGGTGATTTATGCAGGTTTAGCAGGTAAACCCATCCTACTGCTGCACAGTTTAAATGCAATTACTGACTCTGTGTGTGTATGCCCATCTGCTACTGTGCAATTTATCAGCCACCCTCCACCCTATCCCTTATCCATCACTGGAAAGATCCACCACATGACCACCATGACCAGGCATTTTCAGTGGGCTTCCCTTTAGAGGATGACCAAATGTGTACAGTGTACGTAGCATGAATCTAATGTGCCCATCTAAAGTTCACTTATTCTCTGATGTCAAAGTGATGAACACTTTGTTATATGTGTATAGACATACCTGGATCATTCTTTCCAAATACAGCCGTGTACAAAGCGCTCTCTGTGCAGACCCCCTGCTCTGAGGAAGTCCCTCAGGGTCACGTTTTGTCTGGAGCTCCTATTAACTTTGTTTCTAACAGTGTGCATAGAATATGAACTAACCTGTCTACACCTTCCTCCCTCGCTTTGTCTGATCTTATCATCATTTAAAAAACTTAGTCGTTCTTAGTCATTCTTGATGGGATCATTAATATATCACTGACTATTCAGAGAGGTGTTGACCTGCTCTGGCATTACTGTCTGTCTCACTTTCACTGGTGCACATAGGTCAGCTTCAGGGTCATCATCTGGGTACCACCAATAGTCAACATTTCACTCCTTCAAATTATCTGCCTCCTTAGCCAGGTTTTCCACATCCTTCCACTCCTCTGCATCTGTTATCCCCATGTCCCTCTGGAGTTGAACACCTGATGTACAAGTAAAGCCATGGCATCCCATTTCCACTGGGTGCTTCTGCGGCCAGCCTCCTTGAACTCGGCAGCAAGATCTATTTTAGCCACTTCCTCTCTAAGACAGCTTCCATTCCTTTCTCCCTTGGTAGCGCTAACTTAATGAGGAGCATGGTCTTGATGGTACTGGACCACCACTCAACTGTAATGGTGATCTCACTGGGGAACTGGAGTGAACTGTCTTTCTTCAGTCCAGCATAGAGGGAACTAACCAAAAGCAGTACCTTGGGCTTTGGTTTCCTTGGACACCTTCTTTGACAAACTGTATGTGATGAATCGCTGGTGGAGGGTCACTCCTACTCATGGCCTGCCTGCTTCTGCCCCTCTAGGACCTCTGCCTGCCTGTTATGGTTTGGTCATGTCACCACCTGTAAAGTCCTTTGAAAGGTGTGACCTTATAGCCTGACAAGATGTGCTGCACCTGGCTTACATTTGGTCTGCTGCTGTAGGGTCAACCTTCCTCCTGATCAAACCACTGGTGCAGGTTCAGCAGGCAGGGAAGTTTGTCATAATTTGCCCCGAAACCTTGTTTGTGGGGTATTACACAGGTCTACCATGAACTGGCAAGAACACAGTAATAATAGATATTTTTTCTTATATATAATTTATAGTATTACTTTATCTAAATATTTACTATAGTGATACTACTATTAATAATAATAATAATAAGAAGAAGAAGAAGAAGAAGAATAGAAATTATAATAATAATTTAAATAATAATTATAATAATAATTATGATTATATTTATTTTTATAGCAACTTTCATACATAAATGCAGCTTAGGAACAGGAACACCCTCAGTTTGTGTGTGTTTCTGGGGCTGTGTTTGGCGCAGCACCAATGTGTGTTGGCCAGAGACTAGGCTCGGCATTGGTTAGTTCATAAGCTCAGAAGGATATTTCGGAACTCTGCAACATTTACACACATTATATCTCACAGAGAGAGAAGGAGGAATTTGTTTTATTTCATGTGAGTGTGTGTATTTGCCTGAAATATTATAAAAGGAATTGGTGCGGACACATTTTGTAGCATTAGTGTGATTATAAAACTCCATATAGCACAGCTTAAACATCACATGCTTTAACCTGTTACCTGAATAAATAGATAACTGTAATTCTTAAAAATCAACTGAATGTTCTTGGTCTTTTTTGTTCTTTGATGGTAGATCATCTATTTTATTTTTAAATAAAATGAACAAAACACTGATGCTGGTTTTATATTTTCTGCATTGATTAGTCCTACCCTCATATTACATGTACAACACGATCATATAATAAAAACAAATGTAAACAAAGATATTGATATGAAGCACCAAAGCTTCTCCTTTGGCTTTCCTGTTTTTGAAATGCCAGAAAAAGCTCTGTGACAATGGTTAATGGTGGTCCGGCTAAGCTAGGCTTGCATTGTTTCTTTTTGCTTTTTTTTTTGTATATATATTTAATTTTTTTTTAATAGTGGTTACAATGCTTATCCTTTTGTATAATGTATATATTTATATAGATATTAACATAAATGTTTAACCCTTAGTATGATAATTATGTTAATTACAACAACAAAACATCATTATTATTATTATTATTATTATTATTATTATTATTATTATTAATATTATTTTTTATTATTATTATTATTAGAGGGGGCAGCACGGTGGCACAGACACACAGCTACAGAGACCTGGAGGTTGTGGGTTCATGTCCCGCTCTGGGTGACTGTCTGTTCTCCCCGTGTCCGCGTGGGTTTCCTCCAGATGCTCCAGTTTCCTCCCACAATCCAAAAACACAAGTTGGTAGGTGGATTGGCGACTCAAAAAGTGTGAGTGTGTGAGTGTGTGTTGCCCTGTGAAAGACTGGCACCCCCTCCAGGGTGTGTTTCTGCCTTGCACCCAGTGATTCCAGGTAGGCTCTGGATCCACTGTGACCCTGAACTGGATAAGCGGTTACAGACGATGATTGAATTATTAATAGAGGTTTCATTTTGCATTACTTTATGCTTATTCACGTCCTCAAATTTTTGTTATATAATAGTTTTTTATTATTATTTTCATTATTATTTGTAGTATAAGAGCATCTTGTATTAAAAGGTAATGACTGTGCTTAACTGGCTCAATATGAGATGAAGTAAATGACATGAGAAATGAGTGTAGATGTGAGTGGTGACATATGGATGGAGTGATTTGTTGCTGTGGTAATTGTATGATGTTGTAGCATGTAGTAACAGTAACAAAGAGCTGCACTGATATGGCCCTTGAGATGGGCTGTTCCATAAAAAAATGGAGATGGTTATTGATTTTGGTTGAGTGTTTCTGGATCTAGCCTTCGCTGGCATCCTTCTACATCCAGCTTAGGGAGAAGTCCAAGTAAACCCAAGATTTACAGATAGCACTGCCTCAGTCTAATACTGAAGTTTGAACTGATTTATTTGTTCATTTTTTCTAAGTGGAAATAAGAGAAAAACACAGAAATGTAGAAAAATGTGGCATTTGTTTTACTAACTTTAAATACAGTTTTCATTAATTCTCATGCTTTATTTCTGACCGTCGTCTGTATATTTAGTCATGAACCTACTCTAAAGTGGCAGAAATAGAATGACCCAGGCTTTTGTATTTTGAGAGACTGAAAAAAAATGCTGCAGTGTTATTCTGTTGGATTTTAGTGGTTCTAATATATTGTAGGATTGACTGTGGTAAAGTGTGAGTGTGTGTGAATGTGTGGGTGTGTGGTGCCCAGTGATTGACTTGTCCCAGTGTATTCCAGCCTGATTGGAATAAAGCAGTTACAGAAAATGAATGAACGATGAATGAATTTATATTTATTCATAGCATTCTAATAAGGAAGCTGCAAACTTAATTAAATCGTACTTGAGAATGACAATAAATATATTCTATATTATTCTGTTCTATTCCTGCTGCATAGTCTTCAAATTTTAATCATTCTTTCACCCAAATGCAGGAGACCTCCTTGGGGGACAAGTACAGGGGGCATTTGGGATGCAGCAGGGAAGCTGAAAACATTCATTTTCCCACCAGCAAAGCGCATATTATTTATTTGCCTCGCATCAAACCATGGTCCTCACCGCAGCGCAAAATAGCGCATAACCTTTAGCTGGGGGAGCTAGTGAGACAGCTATGGACAGGATATATGTACAGTCATAAATAATGCTTAGCTAATGCCTCACCAAACAGACCCCCTTCTCTCTCTCTCTCTCTCTCTCTCTCTCTCTCTCTCTCTCTCTCTCTCTCTCTCTCTCTCTCTCTCTCTCTCGCTTCCCTAACTCAGACGACCAATTTCCCTTGGCATCGATCTGTGGTCAATTCCAGGCGCTGGGAGAGGCAACTCTTACTCCCTATGGATTTTCGTGTCAGCCAGATGACTAACTGCAAATAGTCACTCGCCAATCATGTCCCACTTTTCAGTTTACCCTGTAAAGTACTGCAGGGGGAGGAAGGCAGTGGGATGCAGGTTCCGTGCAGTTTGGAGGACCGCCGTGATCACTGGCCTCTTCCCCAGTTGTGTTCTACAAAAATGCTAGTGAACAACCAAGCTGTCACAGCTTATCTAGGTCATCACAAACGAAAAACTCACAAATTCACTGTTTTCATACATAACGCACTGTGCAAGAATCAGAGGCTACCTATCAGTTATTGAAACAGGACTTTAAAATGGGAAGATATCCATTTTCAGTGCATTTGCACATTAATGGGGGATCTGGGGTGCCTACCAGCCCACAAACTGTGAAACAAGACAACCCAGTCCGTTTTTTTGCTAGTTGCCAAAGTCTGAAAACATGGGATAAATCGAGTCATTGTGATTGAGTGATCGAGTCACTTCTGATGTTAAGTGGGGAGATTAAAACTTTTTGTTTCCCAATTACAGAGCTAGGGCTGTGTACAAAAACCAGAGTTTTTTCCAGCATGCAAAAACACACATGATCACTAGCATATGGTGAGGAAACATTATTTTGATTTATGCAAGGTGTACTGGACTCAATTCATGAACATTGTCTTTAACAAAAAGCGTCTCTGCTTCTTGGTCATGATGCTATAAGTTTCTCCAGGTTACAAGCTTTTCATTTTCTGAAACGACTTCATTCTGTGCAAAGTTGCTGTGGGTCAGGTTCCTACCTGGATCCTACCTAGAGTTTTACACTTCTAGCTGACTTACCAGCATATGTTTTAGGCTGTGGGAGGAAACCCATGCAGACACAGGGTGAACACACCAAACTCAAACAATGTGAACCAAGGCAGAGATTAAAGTCACATCCCCAGGACTGCCAGTGTTTCACAAACGTACCACCCCCACACCCCAAAACATTTTTTAATACATATTCCTGTGTGGGCGGCACAGTGGTGCAGGTTGTGGGTTCAAGTTCTGCTTCGGGTGACTGTTGGTGAGGAGTTTGGTGTGTTCTCCTTATGTCCGCATGGGTTTCCTCCGGGTGCTCCGTTTTCCTCCCACAGTCCAAAAAACACGTGTTCGTATAGGGGTTGGCAACTCAAAAGTGTCCATAGGTGTGTGTGTGTGTGTTGCCCTGTGAAGGACTGGCACCCACACCAGGGTGTATTCCTGCCTTACACCCAATGATTCCAGGTAAGCTGTGACCCTGAACTGGATAAGCAGCTACAGATAATGAATCAATGAATATTCCTGTGTTGGTATGATGGAGTTTATTGCCCATAAATATTTTGTAGATGTTTATTTGGAATGGGATCTTGTGACTGTGAAGACCAGAGCATTGGATTTATATGTGTTTCATATTCATCAACCCACTCTGTGACCCCTTAAGCCCTGTGTATGGAAGGCAGTGTTCTCCTGGAGTATTTCATCTTGATAAACCTGATCAGTCAGAATTACCTTATTCTATTTTGAAGTGCCCCTTCAGATCATTAAGAAAATTATTTAATCAGAACAGAAAGATGTGATTGAAGTTTGAAGCAATGTTCTCACCCATTCATTTGCTCAAAGTGGCAGTTCATAGCAAAGAACAGTGAATATCTGTAGATCACTTACATTCCATTTATATACAGTTGCTGTGACAGCATTTCATGATTACATTACATTACCTAATAGAGCATATAAGGTCAGAATTAACCATTTACTCCCCTTGCATGAATGATTCGCCAAGGACTGGCCCTATTCTCTCCATCTGATCCATCAACAGGAATGTATTGTGATACGAAAGCACTTGTAGTGCCCTCTACATATTTATCTCATAATTTTAGGATTAGGGTTATAGTTCAAATATGAAATCTGACCCCAGATCAGGTCAAACAAGACTCATGGATAATATTTTTTTATTTTATCATTGCTTGGGTAATTGCTCTGTTACTCTGGTACTTTCGACTCTGCTAACACTTGTCCTTGGGCCTCAGATTGGCAAAAGAAGACAAGGATTGCAGTGTTTCTTTATGCCAGTTGTTCATGTACCGTTTTGTCACTATGAGCTGAATAGGATCTCTTCAAGTAGGAAAAAAAGCTAAGCTAATGGTTCTCTGGGTCAAGGACTACAGACACACAGCTGCATAAGTATGTAGCATTCATTACAGATACAGGCGTGATTCATTAAAACAATTTGTAAATGCTGTAAACTAGAAATTAATGAATGTGGCTTGAAACACTGCAGTCCAGATATGGGTGTAACTGAAATAATGAAAAGCATGAATGTCAGGTAATCTGTGCCTGAGTAAAGAATAGGACCTTCAGAATGATTAAACAGGTCAGTCACTGTGGGTGTAAACTTTGGCGTAACACATGTTGCCATCTAGGTGACGTCTTTTTCAAAGATTTTAATATGACGGTGCCAAGCCACGATTTGCAAATTCTACAAGAGTATGGCTGGGAAATCAGAGAGTGCACAAAACAGAACAGCAAGCACAAAACATAACAATGAATTCCCAGTGCCGTTGTTGTAGCTGAAGAATACGCCAATGATTGGAACTTTTCAGACTGGATTAAAGAGTTCTTAAAGGATTATGATGGGTTGTTTAAAGTTGTGTTGTTAGAAAGTGATGTAACATGGTGGTAAACATGTTTTTCTCAGTGTGCTTGGAATGTGGCATCAATTTTGGGTTGATTATACCTATAAGTATACAAAAAACGATGATAGGGTTCATGAGGAAAAACACCCCGTATTGTATTACTGCTGCAAACCTTTGAAACTAATGATTGTAGTTTTACCAGTCACCTGGGGCATCTGGGGGAAAAAAACAAAGAAACACAGACGTGGGTTGGTATCCATGTTTGATAATTTGCACTGAGATTTTCTAGAAGACCTCCAACTCGTGTGTTTTTCAAAACAGTGCTGTTTGAGTGGGTCGGACATTGGCGAGAAACTGAAGAGGCGTTTAATTGTCTAGCGGGAGAAGCAGAGCGAGAGAAAGAGACGAGTTGAGAGACAGAATAGTGACGCGCTGCTGTGAGAGTGTGTGCTCAGTGTTGTGCAGATGTTGCATTTGGGATTGCCTTCAGTGGCCATGGAACAGCCTCACTGGACCTTGAGCAGCTGCTTCTGTGGAATCACTCAAGCTCTTGAAGTGGAGAAGGCCTTGCTTTTGTTTTTTTTGTTTTTTTTTTTCCATGTCCCAGAACCCTCCCAACAATTTGCCCAGTGTTATTCTCCACATTTTAAGCACCACATAAATTAATCAGCAGACAAAACACTGCAAAACTCAGCAAGCCGTCTAGACCCTCTCGCCACCGAGTCTTTGTTTGACAGAGCACTATGATATGCCATTTATTATAGATTGTGAATTTCATAAGGACTTTTCTGAACAAGCAACAAATCTGCCTGCTCTTGCCCTTTTGAGTACAGTAACTTGTTTAACTATACAGTTATGATTTACATTTGTACAGCCAGAAATGGTACTTCTGGGCATTGTTAGCCTCAGGCTTTGACTCTCCAGCTCTGAACTGTTTGTTTTCAGGCAATTGGAAATTCTCTGGGTTGGTGGTGCTAATGTGTTTGGATATAGTTAGTGTAGTTAGTGATGATGATGATGATGATGATGATAATAGTTACTTTTATACGGCATGTTTCTAAATGCCCAGAACACTTTACAATATTCTAGAGTCTCCTCATCCACCGCCAGTTTGCAGAATCTACCTTGGAGGCCAGAACTGACTGCAGTTGCAGGCTTTGGAAGACACTAAGCAAAGTTAGTTAAAATGTTAGTAAGGCACAATATAATATTTGTGAAGGAGAAGTGGTACATTTAGGTTACACTACTTATTTGTATTGATCCATCCAGTGCACAATCTCTTTGTTTTGTTTTGTTTTATTTTGTCAAGACTTCCAACAGAGGCTCTGTCACATGACTGCGTCTCACCAATCAAATGCAGCCATTAGTGAGCTTTGACTCCTTTTCACCAATCAAACAGAGCTTGAGAGCCAGCTGCTGTTAAAGCTGAATAGTCACTTCACAGAGTGAACATGCAAACAAACAAACACACACACACACAGTTTATGGTTTATGTCCATACTTCCTTGTTCTTCTTGTTCTTATTCTTTGTAACCTCTACCTTTTGAGCCCAATGTTTTGTTATTAATGTATAGTGGCTGAATTTATGTTACTTTGTAAAGATTTCATTTATTTTTTTAGTTGTTTAAGAGATATTCTCTGACTCTGAATTTGTTCTTTGTTGTTTATTTATTTATTTTGTGCATTCAGTTGTATGATTTGACGCTCTGATTATTAAACAAAGAGGTTACTCAGCGGTTACTCAGTACTTGGGTAATTTTTTTCACTTAGTACTTTTTACTCTTACTCAAGTAATTAATAGGGTGACTACTTTTTACTTTTACTTGAGCCGTGTTATTCTACTATTACTTGAGTACAATTTGGAGTAACTCTACCCACCTCTGACACTAGGGTAATATCCTTGCTCTTTGCCCATGCCCAGAGTTCCTTTATTAGCTCAGAAAGTCAGGACTCATTTAAAGGATGACCCCATTTGTTTAGTACAGTGTCCCCATCACTGGGATCTAAACAGACCACAGGAACAGCATCCTACAATGGATGGGCACTGTCCGGTTTTTGGCAGTGCATAGCTTCAGCGGATTTGCATATTCTAATGCTCAGGTGCTATGACTGTTGGCAGGCAACACCACTGCTCTTCACTTGGCACACTACAGCAGTTTTCCTCTTTTCACTTACTTGTTTTTAAGCGACCCATATTTTGTTCACTGATTTTTATCACTACCCAGGTGACACAAACTCTGGACATTAATTATGTTATACAAACTAAATATAACTGGTGTTGACCTGTTTGTGTTTTGGCACAACTATTAAAATTATACAGAATTAGGACCCTATAAATTAGCCATATTCCTCTGTTTTGTCTATAGGGGGTTTCAGTTCTGGTTGGAAACTTAACCCACAAATGTCAGTATTTTCTTTAATATTTTTTAAAAAAACTGTGATAACTATTATCTTAGATTAATGTAGTTGGATCAGCAGTAGCTGGGGTAACTAGACAGTCTGGGTTGCTGCATAATATAAAGCCTGCAAAAGGGATGTTCATGTACATGTTCAGTTTGTGTTTGTGTGCTTGTTAAAATTCATTTATTTAAATATTGTTTTTCTCTGAGAGCCATCCTAGAGTTGCAACCCAGGGTTTGAAAAATCCTGCATTAGAGTTCAGTTTCTTTCCCCAGCAACCACACTACCCTGTGGCAAGAACAGTCCTTGGGCAAGACTCCTTGGGCTACTCTGCTTCTATAACAGGGTTAACACTGGAAAGTGGCAAACGTACATATGCACACACTGGAAATAAACAGTACGTACAACTGTAGTTTCATACAGAGAAAAACATAAACAAGACTATGTACAGTGAACACATTAATGATTTTGAAAAGATTGTTCAGCCCAAAACATTGTTCCAAATGGCAGCTGCCATCAAATGCAATTATACTGTACACCATCTTGAAGAATGTAAACACCATTTGTCGGCATCAGACAACAGCTCTGAAAGCATCATCTCCGCACGGTGATTATTTTCTAAGAAATCTCTTAGTGCAAAGCTATTTTGAGCAAATATTTCACAACAGGGTTAAAGAGAGAGAGAGAGAAAAAAGAATGGAACCCACTGTTACCAATTAATCTGCCCACTAGCAATCTGTTACAGAATCATTTACACGCTCTGTAGAACTGAATGAGAGAGCACCGGCTTTGTGGTTTCCTTACATTGATTAAAATGTACCTCACAAAATTATTGTCTTTACATATTCATCGATTGTGCATTTATTGTATTTGACCTCTAGATGCTCAACCATAAATGGCAGAGTATTTCAAAGTAATTCCTGTGGAGACTGGTGCAATGTGTAGAAGCTTCATACAAATGAGAAAACTTTAGCCAAACGTATCTCTTTTGTTTTTTCCGTCTCTCATTGCTCATTAGCAGCTCAACATAGTAACTACATTGCACAGAGAGAACTGACAGTGCCTCAGGGAATGTTTGTACAGAAATGTCAACATCTACACCAGGGGTAATTCTTTAAAATTCATAACAGTTCACTTACAGAAAATTTTCTCAAGCCAAGGTCTGGAACCTAATGTATAACCTGCATTATGGTCAGGGCCATGTCCTGCATATTGAAGTAGACTTGTAGTTATAGCAATATTTTATGTAGTTAACAACAGAATTTCAAATTAAATTACCCTTTCAATTACATTTCAATATATTTCAAGATTTAAAGATATTATAAATAACAAATACTCTAAACAAAATATCCTTTTCTCATTTCAAGTAAAATGTACAGATAAAACAATGATTTTGAAAAAAAAAATACATATGTAAATAAAGTCCCTAATGACTCGTATTTGCAGATGGCTTATGGCATTACATAACCAGCAATCTGATTGGCTTGTGTTGCTGAAGGGAAGGACTTTAACTGCGTTAACTGCTAGTTGATTGGCTCTTTATGCCAAAGGATGGGAATCCATGTTCAGCTTTATGAGAATTTCAACACGTAATCCTTCCCTTATTTTTAAAGTTCCTGATTTTAACACAACACTGTCATCCTGAAAGTGTCCCAAAAGAGCTTTTATCACATCCCTTGGGCTATTTTTACTGGCCCCAGGACTGCGGTGTTTGGAGCCCTGCCCTGATCTACACAGTGGGCAGAATGAGTTTTTAATGTTAAGCAGAGATTTGTAGGCAGTAAATTGCAGGTTACAAACTCTCTAATAGATGCACAGACTCCGCTGGCTAGGGTCCAATTCAGCACACTTCTGTATGCATAAATCTTCTTTGTCCCTACTTTGGTTGCTACCACTAGGGGTTGCCACAGTGGATCATCACAAACACCATAACAAAAAATTTTGTTCCAGACACACTCCTCCCATTCACCTGGCATTTGGACAAGGACATATGTGAAATAAATAAATAAGCTCAATTATATTTCCCAGGCTCTTAATCCGAATGGTTTTATTTCTTTGCTCTTCTCAATATTCCAGCCATTACAACTGACCTATTACTTGCTATTATTTTTTTTTTCATTGTCCTTCTATCATCACACAAACACACACACACACACACACACACACACACACACACACACACACACATATATAGGGCCACTTTTCTTCAGTTTCCATGCTACATAACTTGATTCATGCTGATTTCCTTTGGTCTGCATTGTTACATAATGGTCCTGAGAAGGAGACTCTACATAAAAGAGACATTACATAAAGAGCCACCAAGTGAGCTCTGTAGGAGAAAAAAAATTAAATCTAAATACATACACACAGTCAATCACATACTTTTTTGCCATCTAGGTTTGAACAAGAGGCTGCACATGTCCCTATTGGAGTAGCAGGCAGATTAAGACTGTATCACCTGGAGTTGTTGTTCATTACGCCTGGGTGAGTCAACACTAGATTGAAGTGAAAGCAACTGATAGAAGCAGAATGTCAGGCCCTAGTCAGCCACGTCCTTCTAATCAAATTTTGATTAAAGGTTGATGATGCATTCAATAGCTGATTGATCACTTGATTACTTGATTAATCCGCCACATCTCTCCAGTCTCACAGACAGGTTTATTTACCCCAACAAACCCACCTTCATTTTAGGCATTCTTTTCCCTGTCCCATGTGAGTATTTGTTGATATTTGTAGCTAGCTCTTAAATTGTTGATAATCACGGGGCCAATTCATGTCTGTGGCACCATTAAGGTGCTTTTTCAGTAATATATATATATACAAGGGTTGGACAATGAAACTGAAACACCTGTCACTTTAGTGTGGGAGGTTTCATGGCTAAATTGGAGCAGCCTGGTGGCCAATCTTCATTAATTGCACATTGCACCAGTAAGAGCAGAGTGTGAAGGTTCAATTAGCAGAGGGTAAGAGCACAGTTTCCTCAAAATATTGCAATACACACAACATAATGGGTGACATACCAGTGTTCAAAAGAGGACTGGTATGGACTGAGGATTGTTGGTGCAAGTCTTGCTGGCGCATCTGTGACCAAGACAGCAAGTCTTTGTGATGTATCAAGAGCCACTGTATCCAGGGTAATGTCAGCATACCACCAAGAAGGGCGAAACACGTCCAACAGAATTAATTGTGGATGCAAGAGGAAGCTGTCTGAAAGGGATGTTCGGGTGCTGACCCGGATTGTATCCAAAAAACATAAAACCACGGCTGCCCAAATCACGGCAGAATTAAATGTGCACCTCAACTCTCCTGTTTCCACCAGAACTGTCCGTCGGGAGCTCCACAGGGTTAATATACACGGCCGGGCTGCTATAGCCAAACCTTTGGTCACTCATGCCAATGCCAAACATTGGTTTCAATGGTGCAAGGAGTGCAAATCTTGGGCTGTGGACAATGTGAAACATGTATTGTTCTCTGATGAGTCCACATTTACTGTTTTCCCCACATCCGGGAGAGTTACGGTGTGGAGAAGCCCCAAAGAAGTGTACCCCCAGACTGTTGCATGCCCAGAGTGAAGCATGGGGGTGGATCAGTGATGGTTTGGGCTGCCATATCATGACATTCCCTTGGCCCAATACTTGTGCTAGATGGGCGCATCACTGCCAAGGACTCCCGAACCATTCTGGAGGACCATGTGCATCCGATGGTTCAAACATTGTGTCCTGAAGGCGGTGCCATGTTTCAGGACAACAATGCACCAATACACACAGTAAGACTGGTGAAAGACTGGTTTGATGAACATGAAAGTGAAGTTGAACGTCTCCCATGGCCTGCACAGTCACCAGATCTAAATATTATTGAGCCACTTTGGGGTGTTGTGGAGGAGTGAGTCAGGAAACGGTTTCCTCCAGCAGCATCACGTAGAGACCTGGCCACTATCCTGCAAGAAGAATGGCTTAAAATCCCTCTGACCACTGTGCAGGACTTGTATATGTCATTCCGAAGACGAATTGATGCTCTAAAACCAGGTGTTTTTAAGGTAATTTACAGACCACCACTACCTGATGGGGAAGCAGCAACATGTCTGCCAAGTTCATGTTTTTGTTTGCTTGTTTTTTTGTTTTTTTTTTGCAAATTTAAAGAGACATGTCTATCAAAGTTGATTTGGGGATTTAGAGACATCTCTGGTGAGAATGTGTAATTGCACTGACAGTCCTGTTGCATTTTTATCAGCAAAATAATTGTAAACTTGTGATTTACATTTACACATTTTCAGAGATACGAGCTATTGCTCATAGATTTATTTGTTTTATGATCAGAACTGAGATCTGAGTTATGAATGAATGAGCTTACCCCAGTTCAGTTCACTTGGTTATCTTGGCATGCAGGCATCTCTGTCGTATCACTTTTTTTTTTTTTTTGTAGCATTAAGTGTGGAGCAAGAAAGCAATAGAGCACAGTAGAACTACCCCAACCTCCTCCTCCAATCTCCTCCACCTCTGACAGAATCTTAATATCATCTTTAAGGTAAATACATTTAATAAAACCAGTTTATATCTTTGCATTCACTTTTATATTTTATTTGTATACATTATTTTATATATTTATTCATTTATATACATTTATATATTTATATATAATGTATATATATCATTTATTATTTAGTATACTGTTATTTTTATATCTGTCATTTTTCATTTAGATATATATTTTTTTCTTTTTTGAAAACATGTAACAAAAACACTTGGTGTGGTTTTTGTGGGGCTGGTATTGATTAATAGCATTTCAATTCATTTTAATGGGGAAATTAGAGCAAATTGGCATATGAGCTCAGTCATAGAACTAATTAAATTTGTAAGTCATTGCTATATATTACAAGGTATTACTATAGTTTAGTTTTAAACCATGTATATACAGATACACATTGTCACTGACTACAGAAAAAAGTTATATCCAATAGTAAATTTTTATTTAAAGGTATATGTGTTTTAATCTTCACTGCAGTTTAATGTAAATACATTTCGTGGTGAAATACTGTCAAAATATAGAAAAAATACAAATAACATAATAAATATAATATGTAATATAGAAAAAAACTAGAGTGTCAATGCTTTCTTTGACATTATGCAAAACAGAAATAGACAGTAGAGTTCATTAGGCAATAGATTAAACAGTGGATATAAAAGTAGATCTATAGTCAGTTAGACTGTAGCTATTTAGTTTGTGTGCTCTCATAAGCTCTCTTAATTCTTCTGTAAAGATATTTCTGATATATTCATATTTTCTCCTGTACTCAGTGCCATTAGTATCACCGCAGTTGCTCAGCAACAAAAGGTGCCTGATCCTCTTTCAGAGGCTGTGCATGTGCCATAAGTATGTAAATATGTGACTTGACCAGACGATCTCACATGAAAACCTACCCAAACACTCCATTTTTAGAATTAATATAATAGACTTGGCAGGAATGGTAGTACCAGCACATTGATATAATTTATTATTATATTTTATTCCCTCACCTCTCAGAAATACTAATTTAATACTGATTTAAATAAGAATAATAAAAACAAATATAATAATAATAATAATAAAAAAATGAAGGACTGCCATTTAATAACTGTATTCACATCACAACTATATGACATCCTTGTCTCCAGTGATGCGGGCCTAGGGCTGGCTTTAATGGTGAGTTAACATGTCTGTTGCCCTGTTGTATGTTGTGGTTGTGATGTACCATACAGGTTACCGCAGCACCCAACGCACAGCTCGAGCACAAAAAGGTTGCCAGTGTTGCAGACATATTAGCACACTGATGACATAAATTAAATGGAGTGTGAAAAGTAACAGTGTCAGAATTTTAATGTAAACTGAGCTGGAATAAATTATTCTCGTGTTTAATACGAAAGGAGCATAACATGATTTTACATTTTTTATTGATTAAATGGGAATATGGGAGTAGCTTCAGGCTTGACAGCACATTTGAAGCTGGAAAACGTCTCTAAACTGACTTAATTCCAAGTTTTATGATGGTATCACTTATAAATATATATGCTAACATTTAATTACGTAGCTATTATGGATGGTTTATGCACTGGAACGTCTTTATAATAAATGTTTCTGGTGCAAGAAAGCGCTGTTTGAATTCTGTCTGTAGTCACGCACTGGTTCCTATTTAGTGCCGCATATAGGACAGGCTAGATAGTGAACAACTGAACCATTTTACACACGGCTTCCCTTCTGTGAAAAAAAAAAAAGGTTTTTCCAGATGTCAGATGACCTGCTCTGGTCACATGACCTTTCTTCAAAATATAAGTGCTTGAAGGACTTTAACTCATTTCTATGCAAATATGGGTTAATAAATCTGTGCATTTTGTTGTTCTGGTTTATTGCAGACCAAGATGTCTGATAATATTTTAATAAAATAATAGTTGAAGACATCCTGATGTAACCATTTCTGTATGCACTAAAGAGTGCTAGCTAGCTTTAGAGGTGCCATAGGCCCAGTGTTACAAATGTCAACATGTAGCTACCCAGTAAAGACAGTAAAAGCTAAATTAGCAGAACCAAGGAATGCCCTCTCATTTTTTTGTCCCTAAAAATGCTATTTATTATGACACTGTATAAAAGATGAACTTGTATTAATGTAATAAAACTTAAAAACATAGATCTATCCCACAGACCTGAATTATAGATTGACAGTCTTACAGCCTGAGCTCTCCTGTGTTGATTCAGGCTAGCGTATATTAGCTTTAATAATGAAAGTCAAATGAAGAAGTGCTTGGCGTCTACTGGAGATAGTAGCCTCCCTCTCCAGTGGGATGAGTGTTTCACTTGAGCCCATTCTGTCTTTCTTTGTGAGTAGTTGGCCATTGATTCAGGTCATTGATTCTTCTCCGTTTATTGACCGTATGTGTGTGATCCTCTAGCCTTTAGCCAGTCCTCTGAAACAGAGGAGTCTTAAAACATCCAAAGCAAGCAAAGAAGCGTAAGAGTGCATTTCTGATTGGTTAAAGTTTGAGTAACATAAAGAGATTTATTTCCCTTTATGCCACAATTCACAGGCGTTTTTTGTCCCCTGTATATTAGACACTACTTTGTCAGGAAGTTAAAGCCACCTCGGTGTATCTACACTCATAGTTCACTTGGAATTATTTGGATGGTGGATCATTCTGTGATGAAAATTGACCTAGCTGCAGTTTTTTAGAGGCGAAGAACTGCAATAGCTCACATGCTGTAGCTGTGTTAGTTATGTAGCAGTGACAGAGGCTTGTATAGAAGCCAGACAAACCAAATACAGGTCAGTGTCACAGTGTACAGCTAAAATGCCCAGGCTTAAACTCTGCTGAACAACAAGCTGCTGGAAATTTACAAGTAGCACCCTGTGGCTTTTCACATATCACCCTGTCCCTCTCTCTCTCTGTCTCTGTACTGAAGTTAAGGAGGGCTATGTGAACCTACATGATTTCTTGGATTGAGACAGTGTTCCGGTGCTTAGCCAGACTTTGACGTCAGAAAATCAAAAGCTCCCTCAGAAACATACTTGATGATGAACAGGAAGAGAAAGAGCAAAATAGAAGACAGAGTGGGAGAAGGAAATGAGACAAAATTAGAGAGAGAGAGAGAGAGAGAGAGAGAGAGAGAGAAAGAGAAAAAATGATGAGAGGAAAATGAATAGATAGAGGGGAAAAATTGAGTAAAGGAAAATAAAAAAGGGAAGAGAAAGTTAGGGGGAAGCAAGAGAAAGACAAAGAGCAAAACAAGACAACCAAAATGAGCCATTTAGAGGGTGGGCAAAAGATTTGAGAGAAATGGATTGATGGAAGAGAAAGAATGAAATGAAGAAGAGCCCATTTCTTTTGCAGTGTTGAAAACCATGCCTTCAAATCCTTTTGTGCTCAAGTCACCCCATTCTACAAAGCCTAATAGTAAAGGTCAGTCAGGACAGTTCTCTATTAGAGAATTGAGTCATGTTGTACCTCAAAACCTGCACCATAATCACCAGTATGAAATAGTGCTTTTAAAGGAGAATGGTGGAGCCGCAACTGCCACACAGTTCCAGGGTCCTGGCTTCAGTCCTGGGGTTCTCCTGAATTCCAAGACAAACATTAATATGTGGATAGGATGTACTGAATTGTCCATATGTGACTGTGTGAGTGACTGGGTGAGTGTGTGCTGGCCTGTGATGGACTGGCGCCTTGTTCTGGATGTGCTCCTGCCTTCACTCAATAAATATGAGTGGGCTCCGAATGAAGCAGATTAAAGAAGATAAATTAATGAATGATTTTTTAAAAATATATTGAATAATTCTTGTATATTTATACAAACTGTAAATTACATGGCTTTTTAAAACAAATATATAAATGGCCGCTTTGGCACTGTGCCAGTTTTAAAGGGCAGTCCCAGCAGAAACACTGCTTATAACTTCAGTGTGAGTGGGCTGTAGTTTGAAAGGGGAAAAAATGTGTTGGGGATATATCGCATAAGACTTAATTGCAACAAGTCTGGATTCATTGTTTTGCATAATGCATTCTGGGAAATGTAGTGTGAGGAGAGTCACAGTTTTTTTTTTCACACAAAAAAAGAAATTAATCATGAATTTTGTCAACACTGACAGTTATGAGACACTGTGCTGCACAGCAAAATACAATATTGTGGCAAGTGACATGATCTTATATTATATACAGGAGGTCCTCGGGTTACGTCAGTCCTGAGTTAAGATGTTTCGTGGTTACGACACATCTCCCATTTACTGTATAAAGCCTTGTTTTGACCTAAGTGGTTTAGCGTCGTAAATGTCGTAACATGGAAGAATACACAGTTACGCGTCTCGGGACCGAGGAGGACGGCGTCACCCCAGTCGCATTGTAGGCCATTTTAGCTTGCTGCTTTGTCATTCTCTCTCTTACAGTATGTTATTTACATACAGTACGTATGTTCTGACTTGCATCGAAAATCGGTTTACGAAGCGACGTAGGAGCGGATCAAGTCGAGGACCCCCTGTATATTATAATATATTATATTTCACAATTTGAGAGCTCTGGTATTTAGGAAAAAAATTAAGTAAAATAAAATAAAAAAATAAAGAGGAATGTAAGATAATTGAAAAATAATTAAGAAATCTAAATTAGCTGCACATACATTACCATGATTTAACCTTATCACAAGTAATGTCTATTAAAAGCTAAATCATCTAATATACTTACAAAACTCTCAAAATGAGAGATAATGTAGACATATTTACTTCATTTACATGATTTTACTTGCTGATATATATTGGCTGTGCAAAGTTGCTGAAAGAGCTATGTCAAAAAAAAAAAAAAAAAACCCTGAAACTGCAAAACAAAAGACATGACAACAGATGAATAGAAGTGAGGAATGAAAGTGAAGATGAATAGAAGTGTCTGATCAGCAGGATCAGGACGAGTGAAGCTCATCTGTGATGTCACATCAAACATGTTTCAGTCTCGTTCCTCCGAAGCTGAAACACTGGCCTCTCTGGTGCCACATGTTAGCGACGTTTGCATGCTAATAAGGCAGCGATTAGCCTCTGTCTCACGCACGTGAACACATTAAAAAGCTTTTTGAAATCCTCTTAACTCTTCATTCTGCACAGCTTGTGCTGATGATGTGTGACTCCTATGAGCCTTAATCGGATATGAAGGGCAATAACCACAAATTAAAGCTGCTGTTCTGCACTTTAAGGAGAAACCTGGCATCTTTCAAAACTTCTGCAGTTCTATGATGGAGATGTAAATAAATCAATATGTCATTCAGAGTCGTCTAAAGTGAAACTGCAGAGAGGAAAACATGATGTAGGGCATCTACTAATTCTTGACATTGGGGAAATTAGGGAACAGGCCTCACTATATGTAGAACACAAAAAACAACCATATTACTTATATCCGTGTGTTGCAGAAGTAGCCGCCATATTGAGTACTACCTAATTACTCAAGAACACACAGCTTAAATAATAACTGTGATACTTAATTAGTTTGTTTCTTTGAACCTCACTTAGTTTCTTTCACTTCCCATTTATGACCCCTTACCTCATGTTTGTAAAGAGAGATTTTCTTTGTCTGTCAGTCAGTAGAGGAGCTCAATTAGCACCCCCCCCCCCACCCCAATAGTACAATACTCCCTACATAGTGCACATCACAGATTATAGAACAAAATATACTGCACCCTGACACTAATTCAAAAGGGAAACGTGAACTTTATAGCTGAATAAAACATTTTTTTTGACATACTACACACAATGTGAGTGCAGAAACCATAATTGCATGACATACGCCATGCCCCACAAAGGATGTAGGGAGACATTTGGCATTCGGCCTTGGTTTGCTGTGGCATGAAAACATCTCTCACTGATCACTCACATTTTCAGACAAGGAGAACTACTTTATTAAACTTTAAGTCAAACCAAAGGAATAATTTAGGCACACATTCATGACTATCCCCCACAAATCTGTTACACTCTCAGAGCGCTGAGACAGTGGGATTTGATTTACCATGTAAACAGGCTTGTGTCTGTAGTCTCTTACACTCTGAAACAAAACATGTGTAAAATAACATGATTACTGAAGCTTGTATATGATCTGTGTGTGCATAACTCACTCAGATTTGGTCACAAGAGCAGAGAAATGCACTGGAGTGTAACATTGTAACAGTTCCATTAGATCTTATCAAGAAAATGCTAATGCAGCTAACAGAAGATAACAGTCTTTTTCTCCTCATTATGTAAAACTGCAGATCTCTTGCAAAGAGGCAGTGGGCTTCTGTGTCTCTGTGTGTTGTAAGACTCTCACCAGTGCAGGGAGAGGAGCTGTGTATGAGATCAATTTCTCAATCTTTCCCATCTATTAGTGCTGCACTCTGAAACCAGACAGTTTGGTCCCTCCAGGGTGTGTTCCTGCCTTGCACCCAGTGATTCCGGGTAGGCTCTGGACACAACATGACCCTGAATGGGATAACCGGTTACAGGCAATGAATGAATGAATGAATAACGTTGGGTGGCACCATGGCACAACAGGTAGTGTCACTGGCACACAGTTCCAGGGTCCTGGGATTGTGGGTTCGAGCCCTGCTCCATCTGAATGTTTGTGAGGAGTTTGGTGTGTTCTCCCCCTGTCTCCATGTGTTTCCTCTGGGTGCTCCTGTTTCCTCCCACAGTCCAAAAACTCACAATGGTAGGTGGATTGGCGACTCAAAAGTGTCCGTAGGTGTGAATGTGGGAGTGTGTGTTGCCTTGTGAAGGACTGGCGCCTCCTCCAAGTTGTGTTCTCCCCTTGCGCCCAATGATTCCATGGAGGCTCCACGACCCTGGATTGGAAATACGGTTACAGACAATGAATGAATAAATTAATGAATAATACAATGTTGATAACAAATCTCTAAAATAACTTTGTTTGCAGGATTGTTGTACTATAAACCTGAAAAACAGGGTTTTTATAAGCATTCTCAATGTGCTTTTATCATGGTCTCAGTGAAGACTACAAGGATGGAGCCTCAGAAGGAGTCTATTATCCAAAATAACTTGAGATATAGACAAGGACCAATCACATTGGATAGATTTTCTTTACAGCTGTTAGAACAACATTCATTCATTCATTCATTCATTCATTATCTGTAACCCTTATCCAGTTCAGGGTCGCGGTGGGTCCAGAGCCTACCTGGAATCATTGGGCGCAAGGCAGGAATACACCCTGGAGGGGGCGCCAGTCCTTCAAGAACAACATGAAAACATGTATTTATTAATTGAACAACTGACACAATGTGGTCTGTATATGTCAGAGATTATTTACCAAACGTTTTAAACATGGCTGCCCCCATGAGGTGCACCCTCTCTTTGGAATATGGAATGGTTATTTCAAGGACTACAGAGCAATTTGCTTTTTTCATCTTATGTGATTTGTATTTCAGGGTTTAAGTGAAAATAAAACATAATATCCTTTGTAAATATTGTATGAATGGACAGGGACCACACGTACACAGATCAAGATTAGCATATTAGCATGTAAATATGAGCATCACTGTTTCACTTTGCTGAGTATTCCCCCCGTCTAAAACAGTAGTTTTAGAGTAGTAGAGTTAACAGTAACTCTACACACAATTTAAACACCACTTTTTAAGCCACTGACTGTGTGACTGGCTAATAGGACGCCTGCAGGTTGCTGGAGCTCAGACGCCAGGCTGTTAGAGCTCTTCTTCTTCTTCTTTGCGTGTGTTGTTGTTGTTGTGTCTGTTTTACAATGACCTCATGGCTCTGGCATTGCACCGCTGCCAGTTCGCCATCCAATTACGCCAGGCTTTTCAAGGCAGCGCCTCAAAGCACATCAGCGCCAGGCCCCATCCCCAACTGATCAAAGCACACAAGGACGTTACAAAAGACCCTAACTTCACCCTCCACCTGCCCGTCTTTGTAGCTGTTTGATGTTCTGTATGCAGTTATCCTCTCACCGAAGCAGCAGGACAAAGGCATTCTCTCCCTCACTGATATTGGAAGTCGTAAGCAAAAGTTTGGACACCCCTACACAAGGGATTGTTAGTTGATTTTCTAAGTGAAAATAAGCTACCGCACACTTTACAGGAATAATGTTTGTTAGTCTATGTGTCACCAAGATTAATTTTTCATGACAAGAAAACCTACAAAAAACAACTGACACAGCTGGATACTGTTATGTTATAGGACTCACCGCGCTTGGAGGAGAACACTACCAGCTAATTCTGTAATGCAAGTAAATATCACATAGAGTTGAAGAGGGAGGACCATCATACTTGTCCACATAGGCTGAGGATAGATAGATAGATAGATAGATAGATAGATAGATAGATAGATAGATAGATACTTTATTGATTTAAGTATGTTATACAAGGCACATGAGTAAAAAATAATCACATTTAAACATTTCAGCAGGTAAGGGGTTAAATGTCAATTCCTGTAAATTAATCTTGTTGATTTACGTTTAATATAATACTTGGTTTTAACCCAGTTTAAGCCAAACGCTGTTGAACAGCCTTGGCTGCAACCTGGAGCTGCTGAAAAAAAGAGAATATATATATTCTTATATATATATCAAATCAAATTTATTTATATAGCGCTTTTCACAACTGATGTTGTCACAAAGCAGCTTCACAGAATTCCAGTAAGACAAGATTTGACATGAAATGTAAAGACAAATGTAAAACCCTCAAGTGAGCAAGCCAGGGGCGACAGTGGCAAGGAAAAACTCCCCCAGCTGAGGAAGAAACCTTGGGAGGAACCAAGGCTCACAAGGGGTGACCCATCCTCCTCTGGTCAATCTACTGGTGATGATAGTTAGTAGTCCATGAGAACTTCAGTGTAGGGACAGCTTCAAGGCACTTGGTGGTTGCTGGAGCGTGGGCAGCTGGTCTGAAGCGTGGAGGAGGATCTCGACAGTCATCCATCAGTGTCCAGACAGACAGGTGGGCAGTCGTTTACTCGGAAAGATGTAAAGGGATGGAATTAGTTTTGAACTGTTTTGTGTTTGTAAAGTAGAAAATATGAAAATTTCCAGAGTGTGGCTAATGACTCCGGCAGATCTGACTATGACAGCATTAACTAAAAGGAGAGAACCAGGAGGACACACAGACACGGGAGCATCCTGAAACACTGGCATCCCTCCGCTCCACCGTCAACAAACCTGAGTGATCGCGAGAAGCGGCGGGACGACAGCACCAGCGTCTCAGTATACTATAATTCCCTGTGTCCATGGACCCCCCGGATCTGCCGCCTTTATCTATGGGGGAACATTAGCTACCAAATGATAAACTAAACAAATGAGTTTTTAGCCTACATTTGAAGATTGCGACTGTGTCTGAGTCCCGAACATTTTCTGGAAGATCATTCCAGAGTTGGGGGGCTTTATAAGAAAAGGCTCTTCCCCCAGCTGAGGCCTTCTGAATTCTGGGAACATTTAAAAATCCAGTATTCTGTGATCTGAGTGAACGTGGAGGCTCATAATAGGAAATTGTATCTTGAAGATATTCAGGAGCAAGCCCATGTAGAGCTTTATATGTTAATAACAAAATTTTGTAGTCAATGCGGAATTTAACAGGCAGCCAATGAAGTGATGATAAAACTGGGCTGATATGTTCAAATTTTCTAGTTTTAGTGAGGACCCTAGCTGCAGCATTTTGAACTAGTTGAAGTTTTCTTAAATTGCTGCTGGTGCATCCTGACAGTAGTGCGTTACAGTAGTCAAGCCTTGAAGTAATAAAGGCATGTACTAATGTTTCTGCGTCCTGGAGGGATAAGGCATTTCTAATCTTAGCAATATTGCGAAGATGTAAAAAAGCTGTCCTAGTGATACTACCTATGTGTTGATCAAATGATAAATCCGGGTCAATTATGACACCAAGATTTTTTGCTGCTGAACCAGGTTTAACTGGAAAGTTAGCTAGATTTAAAATTAAGTCTGATAATTTATTTCTTGTCACTTTTGGACCCAAAAGCAGGACCTCTGTTTTGTTGCTGTTTAGAAGGAGGAAGTTACGCAACATCCAGCCTTTCACGTCTTTTACACAGTCCTCTATTTTCTTTAATCTGTGTTTGTCATCGGGCTTGGCTGAAATATACAATTGTGTGTCGTCTGCGTAACAGTGAAAGTTAATGTCATGGTTTCTTATAACTGTGCCTAGCGGTAACATGTATAATGTAAATAATAATGGTCCTAAAATAGAGCCTTGTGGAATTCCAAATCTTACTTTAGAATAATTTGAATTTAGATTGTTTACTTTTACGAATTGATAACGTTCCGTTAAGTAAGATTTGAACCATAATAGGGCTGTCCCTGTGATTCCAACCATGTTTTCTAACCTTTCTATGAGAATATTGTGGTCTATTGTATCGAAGGCTGCGCTTAGGTCAAGAAGCACCAACAGGGATACGTGGCCTTGATCAGAGGCAAGAAGAAGATCATTTGTTATCTTGACTAGAGCTGTCTCTGTACTATGATGTTGCCTGAATCCAGATTGCAATTTTTCATATATATGATTCTTATGTAGATATGAACTAAGTTGTTGGGCCACAGCTTTTTCTAAGATCTTAGACAGAAATGGCAAATTAGAAATAGGCCTGTAATTAGACAGTGTACTAGCATCAAGATTTGGTTTCTTGATCATAGGTTTAATAACTGCTAGTTTAAAAGCTTTGGGTACATGGCCCAGACTAAGCGATGAGTTTACTATAGTTAAAAGAGGATCAATAATAGCTGGTAGTACTTCTTTGAGCAGCTTTGTGGGAATTGCATCAAGTGTGCAAGTTGTACAGTTTGCGGAGGTGATAATCTTCTCTATTTCTAATTGTGGGAGTGGGCAAAAGGTTTCAAGTCTTTCTTTTACAGTTATATTATGTTTTATTTCATTCACATCAGGTGGCAGCCAGGATGGATTTGATCCTGTGGCTAGAGTTTGTTGTCTAATATTCTCAATTTTATTATTAAAAAAGTCCATAAAATCTTTACTGGTGAGAGTTGCTGGAATTAGTTGTTCAGAACCTGCTTGATTTTTTGTAATTCTAGAAAACACACTAAACAGTGCTCTCGGATTATTTTTATTATGGGAGATCAGCGAGGCCAGATATGCTGAGCGAGCTTTAGTGAGGGCATTTCTATACTCTATAAGGCTGTCCTTCCAGGCAGAATGGAACACTTCAAGCTTGGTTGATCGCCGTTTCCGCTCTAGTTTTCGTAATGTTTGTTTTAAAGTACGGGTCTTATCGTTATACCATGGTGCGAGCTTTTTCTGTCTTATACTTTTATGTTTAAGTGGTGCTACCTTTTCTAAAGTAGATCAACAGGTATTTTCTAGGTAATCAGTTAGTACATCTAGGTCCATTGGGTCTGATGGAGTTGGAACTGGGGTCGATAGTTCTGGTAGGTTTTCTATAAATTGTAGGGCGGTAGATGGTTTTATTATACGCCTTGTAGAATAGCGAGGGTTCTTACATATATTATGGATAAAACGTAGCTCATATGAAATTAAGTAATGATCGGAGATTGCTGAGGATTGCGGTAAGATATTAATTTTGTCAATGTTAAGACCTAGTGTCAGAACTAAGTCTAAAGTGTGGCTGCAGTAGTGTGTTGGCCCTGTTACATTTTGAGTAATACCAATAGAGTCTAAGATTGAGGTAAATGCTTTTTTTAGTGGGTCACTTTCCTTCTCAAAATGGATATTGAAATCTCCTACAATTATAACTTTATGATTGCACACCGCTAGGTTTGTAGCAAAATCGCTGAATTCTTTCAGAAATTCTAAGTAAGGCCCTGGTGGTCTGTAAATGTTGCATAATAAAAATGCGTCCTTTTTTGTGACCGGATTTGTAATAATAGTGGAGAGAACCTCAAAAGAAGAGAAGGTGTCACATTGTTTAAGACTAATTTCTAGGGTATTTTGGTAAATTACACATACTCCACCTCCTTTGCCTGATATTCTTGGGCTATGTGCATAATTATAGCCTAGGGGGGTGGCTTCATTTAGTGCTAAATATTCATTTGGTTTAACCCACGTTTCCGTGAGACAGAAAACATTGAATTTATGATCACTTATAATATCATTTACGATGAGTGCTTTTGAGTTTAGTGATCTTATGTTGAGTAACCCAAATTTTAGTTCTGAGGTGTTGCTGCTAGGTGTTGTGTATGATTTAATATTGATTAGGTTGCTGAAACAGGCTGATTTTGTTTTTCTACTTTTACATTTAGTTCGGGGGAAAGACACAGTCTCAATACAGTTGAACCTGGGTGACGTCTCAAGACAGTTCGCAGACGGTCGGTTTAGCCTGTCTGTCTGCGGCCTGGTCCCGGCTTTCTATATATATTGATATATAAGAATAATATATATATTATTATTATTATTATTAATAAATATCGTAAAGTAAATCTTAAATAGTTTTTGTACTGACTCAATAATGCAGAATTCATAAAATAAATATATTTAACAGAATTTGTACTAGAAAATATAGGGTGCCTAAAACTTTTGCCCTAACCCAAGGATCTGACCTAAGGATTTTTTTTTTTTTTTTTTGAAAACTTACTTAATGTTGTATTAGATCTTACTTTTGTAGTATTATTTTTTCAGTTGAATTAAAAAGGCTTTAGAAGTTGAAGCACTATTTATAAAAAGTGTAAGTAAATATACCTTATATATACATTCATTCATTCATTATCTGTAAGCCCTTATCCAATTCAGGGTCGCGGTGGGTCCAGAGCCTACCTGGAATCATTGGGCACACCCTGGAGGGGGCGCCAGTCCTTCACAGGGCAACACAGACACACACAAATTCACTCACACCTACGGACACTTTGGAGTCACCAATCCACCTACCAACATGTGTTTTTGGACTGTGGGAGGAAACCGGAGCACCCTGAGGAAACCCTCGCGGACACAGGGAGAACACACCAACTCCTCACAGACAGTCACCCGGAGCAGGAATCGAACCCACAACCTCCAGGTCCCTGGAGCTGGGTGACTGTGACACTACCTGCTGCGCCAAGAGTTAAAAATAAATAAATAAAAATACAGGAAGTATGGGCCAAATCTGTCGCAATTTGGCCACTAATGTCTAATGTATATTTTTATATCACTTAAGCTTGTTTTATCAATTTAAGCTGTCTTCTATTTATTGTGGATGCTGATGCACACTCTCACTGCCTTTTAACAAAAAATTGTTGGCAAATGTATATAGTGGGGGCTATTTTAATTTATGGCTGAATACTTCTCTGGCAGTATATTTGTGCCACCTGAGCTGAGATTCAAAGACCCTGATAAGAGGTAAAGGAGGTCAGGCCATGGCCAGATCTTTACATTCACACCTCATCATTACACACACTCTGCAGAGTCCCACCCAAAATAATTTTGAAGAGACCTGTGTTGGTCAAAGGCCAGGGCAGCACTTTTCCTGCCTCTACTCCTCTGCGCAGCTGAGGCAAGGCAAAGCAAAGCAAACTCAGCGACCCTTTAAATCATTTTAAGAGACTGAAACGACCTCAGAGAGACTGCAGGGAGCTGAGGCGGTTAGAAATATGAGTCGAAAAAAAATAAAAAGTTAAAAATTGTACTCTCTCACTCCCTCACTCTTGATATCTTTCTGACATTTTTGACACCTTCAGAGCTGCAATACAAGTCTTGCAAGAGTACTGGAGCGTTTTGTTGTTTCATTTTTTGTCGTCATGACAGTGTACAGTACACTTTGGAGATGGAAGGCATTCAGAATTCTATTAGTTTTATGTTTAAATCATCTGTTTGGACACAGAACATTTCCTTTCTGTGTTTATACCAGGTTTAGGAAATAGTAGGTATCAGTTTCGATGGATGGTCCATTGCCTTTTTGTCTTAAGTGGAGACAATGGTTAGAGATGTGGGCTTGGGACTGAAAGTTGGCTTCTTTGATTTCCTCCACTGGCATTAAGTTTGAGCAGGGTGGGTGACGAGAGTGAAGGAACAGTGCTGTCTCCTCCTTAAACATTCATGTCTGAAGCGTACTTGAGCAAGTCCCCCTGTGTCTAAGTATTATAGGCACCATTTGGCATCAGGAAGTGGTATTTTACTGTGAATATGTTTGGCTGTGTTGGGTAAACGTGTGGTAGAGCAAGGGAAACTATCAATCCTGCTAATAGTGAATGAAAACACAAGACATCATGATAATGACACTTTGCAAACAGTCAGCTACTGATTTACATTCATTATCAGTAGAATGTACTTCCTGATTCTTAGGAGGGCCGGCTTCTGTTTCTTAGGCTTGAGAACATACAGTATATGTGATTCAGATAAAATATTAAAAGAAAATCATATTGTCTTCGCTGCAGTCCCAACCTTGGGTAATGACACAGGTACTATTTGATTGCAATCCTATTTTTAATGCTGCAAAACTCATGAAGAGAGTGGTATTCGCAATCAGTGACTCCAAGGAATGAACCTTGTTTATGTAACCCAGTACCTGAATGAGAAGTGTGCCTTTTTTGTGAGAGTAATGTACGTCGTCTGTTTGAAGAACTCTGTGAATAGAAGTGGAAGCACTTAGTTATGGGGTTTGCTTCAGTAGGCCGTAATGAAAGATTGCTGGGTAGCCTTGGTTCAAGCCACACTTACTATTTGTTTCCCACAACAGAAAGCCTGCTTTGCCTGCTTTTACATAATTAGTTTGAAATAGCAGTATTGTCTTTTTATTATTCTCATCGTATCTTCACATCCAGGTCATATATTCAGTGTAAAGCAATAACAAATGTCATAACTGTGTGCAATCTCACTGAAATATGGATTTCATCTGTGACCAAAGTCATGCTGAAATACGCATGCAGACTCTTGTCGCTGAAGTGCCGTTCACATTCCTATATAACAGACTGGAGCTGTTAGAGTAAGCCCTCGCTTATCTAGGGAGAGGCTCGAAGTCTCTTAGAAACACCTCCGTCCTCACTGCAAAGAGGCTGTATGCCTTAGTTACACTCCACCCAGGATAATTAATTACTCACTTCATCAAAGGACGCCTGTGCTGCTTCACTGGGGCTGTGCCATGGGATGGGGAGGGGTTCTAACACTTCATATCATTCTCAAGAGCTTTGAGGAGAAGATAATGACATCCTGCTTCCCAGCAAATGAGTCAGTTTTGGTCGAAGCAGACCATGTCTGAAATAGATCCGTGATTCATGGATCGGTTGCCAGCCATGTCTGCGTGTATAATGTCACTGATGCTCATTTTAAAAATAAAAAATAAAACAATAAAAAAAGACGCCTATCTCTGAAAAGCCAGCTTTGGAGGAGAAAAGAGGAAAATTGTTATGTAATCTACATTACAGAAGGGTTCTGTGTAGGGAATGTACCTCGGGGGTTGCCGTAGGGCAGAGGCGCTGAATAGAGGTGAAGAAAGAAGCAAAGGTGACTTACAGTTCATTCATGTGTTCATTTTATTAAGATTTGTATAATTCAGTGCAGCAACCGACCATGAAGCTGGGTTAGAGTGTGATCAACACATTCTGGCCTAAATATATAAAAAGTTGTTTGCAGCTTTCACTTAAGCTTACATGATGTCAGGTTTGAAAAAAGAACCAGAGTTAACAATACATACATCATTCATCTTGTTAAAGACAATGCTTTAAGACACAGTTTTAAAGCCTGGTTGGGATTGAAACCAGGGGTGTTTCTTGACTACTTGCCCTGGGGCATGCACAGCATTCAGAAAGGCACAGCTGTATTCTAAGCTTGCCATTCAGTCATAGGCAATGACTTGGGTACAACTGTGAATATAATAAAAATTTCCATTATATTAAATTCCTTTCAATTATGTGCAATTTCTTGAACAATCATTATGGACAATACAGTGCTGCTGCTGAATTTGCTTGGCATTTCCTGTAGTTCTACTCAGCAATCCAGGATAAAATTGACATTTTAGTGGGGCACAGCATCATTTTACTGGGGCATGTGCCCCAGAAAATTGAGTCTAATGATATCCCTGAATGAAGAAGTTACCTCACTTGTATTCATGCATCTAGAAATGGCCAGTGTGATCTCATGCTGCCCAGAGCTTATGGTTCCTTCTGGGGCAGCAGATATCCTCAGTACAATGTCAGAGTGTGTGTGTGTGTGTATTCTACATACCACACCCTACAGCTATATTGTTGGATGCCTGTCAGCTCTCTTCAATCGCAGGGCTCTCAAGTCCAAGGTTAACCAGGCTAGCTTCTTGGCAGATATTGCTCCTTTACTGATGCCATTTTGTTAACTTAGTCATAGCAATGCAACTGTAAGCCATTCTGATATTAAACCTGACCTTGCAGCTCAGAGCAGACAGAAGATAGCATTTTTAGAGCTTTTAAACACTATACATACATACATATTAATACAGTTTCATAGAGTTTAAAAGCTCTAAAAATGCTATGTGTGTGTTATTCATTAATGGAAATAGCTTGACCAAGCCAATGCTAATGTGGCTAACACTAAATGCAAGGGAATAGGCATCAGTGCTAACTAATGGCTGTTCATTATCATGTATTGTTTGCAGCATTATCTTTTTATGGTGGAACTATTCCTTTGCACTCAGTAAATAACACAGCACTTTGCCCAAATCTTCTATTCAACAGGTAGCATTAGCAGTCAGCACCACTAGCTGAGCTCCTTAAGCGAGCTATTAGCATTTTCTATGTGTCGGCTGTTCTGCTCCATGCAATTTAGAGCACAGTAGCTGAGGATAATCGGCAATGCATAAAGTTCTTCTTTGCTATAAATGTGGCCTCTTGGGTGAAACTATTGAGCCCTTCCTTGAAGTGCTTTATAGCCTTTCTGTTCCCAGGCCTCTGCTCATATTTATTTGTGCAGTTAGAGGCTGCTTGGTGTCTGCCATTGACTGTGTTTTCAGCTGATGCTTGGCCAGTTCAAACAGGGACACTTGGTTAAGTAATAAGGTAGGGTTATTTATGGGTCATTACGTGTCCAGCTGTATCCTGGGGTGGGAATTTGTGGTTGTGCGAAGGTCAAATTAATGGCAGTGTCACATAGAGGTCTATATCCCCAAGTCTCCTACTCTCTCATTTTATCTGTGTCTCTCGCTCTACCTGTACAGGAATAGAACTAACCATTTAGAATAAATATTAAGGTATAACCATACTTTGTGTCCAATGATTCTGGGCAGGCTCTTGACCCCGTGATCCTGAAGAGAATGAAGCAGTTACAGATCTGGAGGGTCTTGACAACAGTGTGAAAGGGGACAAACAATGTATGCAGAGCAAGAGATGAACTACTGTCTGGAATTTTAGTAGAACAACAAAGTGCTCCTGTCTAGTCAGTGGAGCTGAGAGAATGGATAGAGAGTGCAGAATCAAGATGGTTAAGATGTTTTTGTGCCAAAACCATTCATGCTTTGTACTGGCCTGAGATGTCCTTGGAATACCTATCACTTAGGTCCATCTCCACTCTGTCAGTGTGAAAGCAACAAGTCAACTTCCAAAAAAGCAAACCTTCAAAAATGTCTCTCATCGGACTTTTAGTCTGGTAAGAAATGCTTGCTCAGAATCTTCAAGATAAACCCCCTATGAAAAGATCTTTAGAGTGTAAGACTGGCTTTGTGGAAAAAGCCTAGCTGACTGTTCAAGAGGTTGCTGGTTCAAATCTGGCCAAGTCTCTGAAATGGTGGTATTACTGAGTGATGGACAGCTGCCAAGCAGAAGCCAAGAGGGACTAACTTTTTTCTTTTTTTTTTAACAGATATGAATCTTATGTGTAGTTATCTCAATCATATAAGTTCAAAATATGACACTAATATATATATATATATATATTATATATTAACATAAAAGTTAAACATAAGAAAACTAGCCTGGTTGTAGCATGCATCTTCCTTGGCAACACTGTAAATAAGCGTCACTCTCAAAGTACCCCAAGTTCACACAAAAGTTGATAAAAATATATAACGGTTCTGAGGCGTTTATGTCCGCGTGGGTTTCCTGCGGGTGCTCCAGTTTGCTCCAACGGTTGGTAGGTGGATTGGCGACACAAAATGTCCATAGGTGTGAGTGAATGTGTGAAATGAAATGGAATGTGAAATGTTCAATTACTTGTCACTGTACAACGTACAACGAAATGTGTCTGAACACACATACACACAAACACTAGTGCACTAGGGGCTGTGAACACACACACACTGTGGCGGGCAGCCATCCCCGGCACCCAGGGAGCATTTGGGGGGTCAGTGCCTTGCTCAAAGGCACTTCAGCCATGGATATTCCTGCCAGTCCTGGGGATTGAACAGGCGACCTTACAGCATTAAGCCCGGTCCTCTAACTATCTGGCCACTTTTTCCAGTGATGTTTTTGATCAAGTCAGCGAGGGTCTTGATGATTAATGTATGTTTTATTTATTTATTTTTTTATATATCTTCATCTCTTAGGATTTTCATTTTTAAATATATGTAATATATAAGTGAACTTCAAAAACGTAATGTATAAATTAATAAAATATTCATGTGAATTTAAAGCAGATGCTGTAGGCTATAAGCTGAAACTGAATATTATAGCATTTACATTCTATATATATTTTTTTTATCTTAGGTTTGACACATTAGAATCATTAGTGGCGTAACTAGTATCAAATGGGCTCCAATGCAAGGGAAATTTTAGGCATGCCCAAACAAATATTACTGTTAGTTAATAAAATATGGCCTGATAATTAGCTTTGCATAGCATTTCCTCAGATGCCTGAGACTTTTCACAATAGTATTGTGATATTATTAAACATTTAAAGCGCAACATTTAATAACAAATAACCTATAAATAAACTCTATTAGTTGTGTCACTGCGTCACATTATTGTTTAAACTGGCTGTTATTTAGGAAACTGGCCAATGAGAGCTGTGTTTGGCTTGTCTAAATGTTTATTAACTGAATTAATTCATATCTGTTTGTCAAATTCTTATTTAAACTAACTGTGTGATGTCACCAGTGGGGAAAAAAACTGGAATATGGACATTGGAAGAGTCAGAGGGTATCTGTTTAGTCTCAGAATAAAGTCGGGAAACCATTTAAGTTAAGAATCTCCTTGTAATCTTCTGTAATGTCCTAATGTGATTAAGCTTTGTGTTCATGTCCTTAAATATTGTAACCCATATTCTAAGTATATTATTCTCATTATAGTTGAAGTGAATACATGGGTTAATTTACCTATTGAAAACCAACGAAGCACACGTGTCTAATAGTGATTAGTCTCTCATATTTACACACGTCTTGTATAAGCAGAATAAACGGTTATTTACTCACTACAGGTTGCTTAATTCTGCTCCTGCAGCTTTTACAACTTTATGGCTCTTCCATTTCCTCATGATGTAGGTTCCCCGCTGATGAAATTACAGGTCAGTAGGAGAGGAGATATTAATTTAAATATCATTACATCAGAATCAAATCAAGTCAGCCTTGTTGTCACATCACATTTAAACAGGTGTAAAGCTAAGTGAAAAACGTGTCCCTCACAGTAGTCTGGTACACATTAACATGCCCTCTAGCATGACATCATAAAATTATTCCTGTTATTAACTACAGGGGTTAGAGAATGAAACTGAAACACCTGGTTTTAGACCACAATAATTTATTAGTATGGTGTAGGGCCTCCTTTTGAGGCCAATACAGCACCAATTCGTCTTGGGAATGACATACACAAGTCCTGCACAGTGGTCAGAGGGATTTTAAGCCATTCTTCTTGCAGGATAGTGGCCAGGTCTCTACGTGATGCTGGTGGAGGAAAACGTTTCTTGACTCGCTCCTCCAAAACACCCCAAAGTGTCTCAATAATATTTAGATCTGGTGACTGTGCAGGCCATGGGAGATGTTCAACTTCACTTTCATGTTCATCAAACCAATCTTTCACCAGTCTTGCTGTGTGTATTGGTGCATTGTCGTCCTGATACACGGCACCCCCTTCAGGACACAGTGTTTGAACCATTGGATGCACATGGTCTTACTGGTGCAATGTGCAGTTAATGAAGATTATCCACCAGGCTGCTCCAATTTAGCCATGAAACCTCCCACACTAAAATGACAGGTTTTTCAGTTCCATTGTCCAACCCCTGTATATCAGATAAAGTTATCTAAGTAACCTATAATTGTTAAATTCATGTCTGGAATTTGAAAGAAACAGTAAGAGTTTAGGCTTAATGAAGTACTAACTGAGAAAAGGAAATTGTTATCCGTTCACATTTTGTGATTTACAGATGAACGCACCACATTATCTGGCACCCCACGTGGGGCTCGGATGTTTTAGACGAGCCAGTTTAGTGGATCTGTATGTAACAACATCTGATTATTAGGCAACTGCCCTCCAAAATTATGGCAAATGTATTCTTGTTGAGAGCCAGATTCTAAACTTTAATCTGTTCTTCTGGGCCCTTCATGTGACCTGGTAAGATGTTATTTATAAGTGCTTTCCTCTCTGTGTCTACCTATCAGCACATATTGATCCCAGTCCTGCCAGTATTCTGACATCAACTCCACCTTGTGCTCCATTGTTTTCTCTGACAGATTTTGCTAACACTTTTTTCAGCATTCTTTGAGGTGATATTTAAGTGACATTATGTTGGAGAGGTGCCAAAAATATTCCTCTAATACTGGCACACAATAAATCTCACATCAGTACACACTAAGAGTATCAACAGCAGTCCAGTGGGGCTGTGGAAAGAACAAATCCACCCAGTAGAAAAAAAAAAAAATTGAGAAGTTTTTCAAATACAAAAGAAGGGCTGACCATCAAATAAGTGTTTCAGCAAATGAGGTGGTCACAGGACTAACCATGTGAATAAGTCCCACTTTACAGGTTCCAGTCCACTGTTCACATTGTTGGAAGACAGCTAAACCAGACCTAGGGCTATCTCTAATCACAACAGAAGAGTCTCTGGAGGAAGGCCAAGGGAGTCTGGACAGTAAGGAGAGCTCTGAATTGTGAGAGAGCTAAAGCAAAGATGTAAATTTCATGACTGTGGAATCTATTTGGATCAGTGGGTTGTCCATCCTAGCACTTCTTAGAATTGTCACAAGTGTCCAGATCTCGCAGGACCAAAAGACAACCAGTAGAAACTGATGCCATGTGACACAGTACCCAGCTCATGGGTTTCAGACCCACCTGAAGCTCTGGGACAAAACCTCAGATATTCATGGGCGTCATGATGCAGGAATTCGGGATGTCAAAGGATTTGCAGGAGAACACATGGTATGACATTTGTGCTGAGTTGAGACACAAAATATGAACCATTCCTATAGTTCAGTGTGCTCACAGATCCAGATGACAAAGTTATACATAATGTTAATAATAAAAAATGTTAGTGACAAAGAGTTGTATAAGTTTTATCTCAAAGATTAAAAAATGTCAGATTTAAAGAAGTATAAGAACTGTGAACAGGATTGTGTGCTGTTTTCAAAGAGGTTTCATTGCTGTTTAAAATTATTTTAATATTTCTAAAAAATCTTAAAAAATGCATTTCTCTGCAAAACTTTTAATGGAATGTAAAGTTTTTTGCATGTTGTTTGAATTTGGTTTTTGGTGTTACATACAGTTCAATACATGCCTAAGGTATGTGGGGGAAAATAGGTTCCTCTGCTATAAGTATATTTTGAGTGTAAACAGTTTCTCATGGGCTCTTGATTTTAAGTATAATGAAATAATCTGAGCAAAAGGCAGTTGTCAGTTTTATGTTTTTGCTTGGATGTCTACCACAGCTTTTAGCACCATCACTTAATTACGGTGCTTGATTATAATAATTGATGGACAAATCTGTAAAATAAGTGTTTCTCTGCAGAACTTTTAGCACCACTTTAGTGAAGATGTTTTACCCCCTGGAATAGGCAATCCTGCCTGCGTTGTACCATTAGTTTTTTAAGGCCATACCTTAACATATCTGTAAATGTATCAATTTTCCACTTCATTTAAAATTAAAAAAAAAACTTAAATTAAGGGTTTTTTTTGTTGTTGTTGTTGTTGTTGTTGTTGTTTTTTGTAGGAATAGAATGTCAGCCATTACATTTTCATGTTCAAAACACATTCATTAAATCCATTGATCCATGTATCAATTTAAATTAAACATTAAATCCACTGTAAATGTTTTAATTTGGACTGTTATTAATTATAATCATACACAGGATAATTTGTAAAATATCCTATGCCAATCCATTAGAGCTTCACATAGGGCCCAACACACTCTCTTCTTACCTGCAGCCAGAACATTTCTGTGGTTGAATCCCACCCCTCAACACTAAGGTTGCTGTGGCCATTTATGACCCGATCAGTAACCAGCAATCCTTAACATCTACGGTTACTCACTGAGCCCAGCACGAGTACCCAAACTACCTCTATATCACTAGCTCTTCACAGGGGTCATCAGGCTGGCACCTCCTCTCATCAGTGTGTTGGTGAATTAAGCCCAATTAAGCCCACATCTCCAGAAGGCTCAACAGTGAAGTGTGGTGTCCCAGACCCACCTGCCTCCAAGCTAACTTTACAGTCCTACCTTACCCTTTACCATCAACGACCATAAATCCACACTTGCCTTCCTGGTGACTAAGGCTCTACCTAGCCCCACTGGCACCGTTAATGCATACCCAGTGCCACCAGTTCCATGTAAACTTTACGTGCTACATCACCAACCACCAGAACAGCACCTCTACAGTGTATTTCCTCAAGTAATCTGTGGTCTCCTTATCCACAATCACTGACTAGACCTTTCAGCTGTTTCTGATAACTCCTTCATGGCTGCCTTTAGTTTCGGGCACCTGATGCTGAACTCCACAGTGATGTGGCAGACTTGGATACAAATCCCTTAACCGGTCTTACATGTGCCTGTGACCCACATTTCCTCACCTCTGCCGCCAAGTCTGCGTACTTTAGCTTCTATCTTTGAAATGCTTCATGTACTGCACTCTCAAATGGAACTGTTAACTCTATGAAATAAACTATCCGTTTACTTTCAGAGTAGAGCACTGTGTGTGGCCTCAATGTAGTTAACACAATGCACTCTGGGACTTGCTTTTTTTCCCTACGTCCACCAGCAATTTCCAATCTCATGCTTCACCCTATCTATCAATATTTGTAGCCTGCGCATGTTCTCAAAAACATCCCCCCTCACGCACAAAGCTAACCACCTAGAGGTTAATGCATAGACAGCCACTCGTCTATACATTAACCTCTAGGCATTTGCTGTCCAACAAACATGCTAATAACTTTAACATCTGATTATGTCTCCATGTATAATGACCCTGTGACAAACTAACCTTACAAGCTGATAGAACATGCCAATCCCTGAACATAATCTACAGCTAGCGTCTTCACCTACCCACTGTCCAGGATTTTGCAAGAAGTTGCTCCCAGCAAAAATGACTTGCCTCCACAATTCTTGCCAGGAAATCTTCCACTAATGTTAAGTATAATAGGTGAATTTCATATAGATCATATATGTCTTAAAAGAATTATCTAAAACCAGTATAAAAAATTTAATAAGCAACCTCAAGCTATAAATATAGTTCTAATTTTATCACATACCATTTAAATTTAAAGTTTACACATGTTTAATAGTTTCCTTTTAGGAGATGTTTGTCATGAGTGTTATTTTTATTTATTTATTATTATTTTTACATTTATTTTGAATGTGGTCATATTCATACAAGAAATATCTATGACGTTCAGTGAACATATATAATGACCTGTTCTGTTTGTTATATCTGATTTAAGCAAGGAAAATACACAAAAATACAACAACACCACAAACTGGACACAAGCTGGTTGACATGGGGTGTTTGGTGTGGTACAGTGTTAACACCCTTGGCTCCCATGTGAGAGACCTGGGTTAGATTACATGTCTGGACAACCAGTCTGTGCTACGCCAGAAATAGTCCTTGGGCAAGACTCCTAACACTGCATGGCCTACCTGTAATACCAGTAACCTCGTAAGTTGCTCTGGATAAGAGCGTATGCCAAATGCCATACAAATGCCATGATGTAAATGTGTTCCCACCTCTTCACGTGACAGACCTTGAACATGTCAGTCATGTGAAACTCACTATAAACCAGCACGCTGGCAAAAAATATTTGTTAAAAAAGTGCGCTATGATTAAAGAAAAATTGCAGTGCTGCGTAATCCAACACTAACATAATCAGTGTGAACCAATGGATAGGCAGGTCATTATAGATCAGAAAACTGTGTTTCTGTACTCGCAAATCTTTTTATATATCACTCCAAGTAGTTGTCGACTCACCCCTGCCCAAAATTCCATCTTCCCAACCCCTTCCATTTTTCTCTTTATCCAGTTCTTCTCACTTTCACTCTCCTCATTTCCGTTTCTCTCTCATCCTGCCATCCAGCCGCCCACTCCCTCCCACCTCATTCCTTCTGAGTGCTCCTCCGTCCTCTCTGCAGTGACACCAATAACACTCCAGCACGGCCCCTGAGTCCAGTCCAGCTGCTTGGCCCATTGTGTGAAGGCAGAGTGTGAAAAAAGATGCTGGACTATTCATTACAACCCAACACAATACCATCACTTACCCTAGCATGGCCAAGGTGGTGGACAGCATCAACCTCTCTTTCTCTCTCTCATTGTTTCTTGCCCACTTTGTCTTCTTTCTCTCACTTTTTTTGTTTCCTCTGAGGCTTTCTCTATATATAGTATTTTCTCTGTTTCTTTTTCTCTTTTATTTCAACTTTTCTTTAACACACTCTTTCCCTTACCCACAATTCAATTCTCCAAGTGTTATGTCGAGTTTTATTATTCTGGCTGTGTTAAGGCGGACTTGTGTGTAATATCCTGTGTCCAGCAGTAACAGGTTATGTGCTGTATGCTGTATCAGCACATATCAGCTTCTGAATGACCGCAGACTGCTGAGATCAACATCACTTGCCCAGAGAGAGAGAGAGAGCGAGAGAGAGAGAGAGAGAGAGAGAGAGAGAGAAAGGGAGTGAAGGGGGAAATAGATAAGAGAAAATAAAAGATGTAAGAGAGGACAAATTAATGTTAGAGAAAGGGAGTGTTCACTTTTGTCTGGATTTCTGAGTGGCGGCTCTAGCTCGTCTTGGCAGGATTGGCTGACTTATCCCCCTTCTTGCTGCTAATTGGTCCCTCAGAAAGGAAGCCTAGTAGAAGTAATATGAAAGGTAAAGAGTGGGCTCACTGAAGACGAATCTGCATATACAATCTGTACTAATTACAGCGTTTGGAAAACGTCCCACTCTTGGCTCCAGACGCCCGACACTTCCGCTGGCCTTTACATGCCAAGGTGAATGGCTTATTCCAGAGCTAATAAAAGCTCTCTTAACATTTCGTACCTGAGCCTACAGTAAAGTGATTTCTTTGGCAGGCGTTTTAACCTGGTTCAGGGCTTAACGTGCTGAAAGCTGGAGGCCTATATCTCTGTGTGTGGTAAATGAATGAAGTGTGTGCTGTAAAGGAAGGCCTTATCTGGAGAAAACACACTGTCCCTCTGTTAGAAAATTGTGACTTCTACTTTCAAAATTAACCCATGACTGTCTACACCAGTAGCTTAAATTTCCAATAAAACAAACACAATAAAGTGATTTTATTTTTCTTGTCCTTTTCAAATTCACATTGCTTTACAATTGGCAGGACACTATTAGCAGCAGGTAGTGTCGCTGTCACACAGCTCTAGGGTCCTGGAGGTTGTGGGTTTGAGCCCCACTCCTGGTGATTGTCTGTGAGGAGTTTGGTGTGTTCTCCCCTTGTTTGCATGGGTTTCCTCCAGGTGCTCTGGTTACCTCCCACAGTCCAAAAGATAGGGCTGAAACTTTTTTTTCACTAATATTTTAAAGATTATTTTTTTTATTACAATATACCTGCAATTTTATACGTTAATAGTTAACATAAAAGCCCTATAGTTTTCTGTGTGATGCTGCTGTGTGTGTGGCATCACTTTGGACATCAATCCCCTCTCCTCTCTTCATGCAGAGATTTATCAGTTTCACAGTAACAGTGTGTTAACTAGAAGAACACGGTGACTGTGTCAAAATGACAGCAAATGTCTGGTGCCCAAAGCAGATAGAAAAGAAAGGAATAAGATGAAAGATGACAGAAAGATAGAGGTGAAGTAATGTAGGAATGAATATACCAACTGTTTATTGCAATATTCAGTTCCACCTACAGAAACTGTAAACACATGTGCTACTTCAGATGAAAGGGAAAACTAAACAAAGTGATAATAAATAAACACACAAAATAATAATAATAATAATAATAATCATAATAATAATAATAATAACAAAAATAATCTTTATTCATTGTTATTATTTATAATTCATAAATATCATTATTTTTGCTACATATGGACATTATTTTTGTTATTTTTCTTTAAGCACTGTTGAGCGGCCTGCTCGGTTCCAGTTCCACCTTAACATTTCAAGAGTATGTACCTTCCAGAACAGCAACAGCAAGATTTACTGAAATAAAAATATGTTTCTCTTTGTTCTCTCTGTATGATACTCATGTTTGGTTATAAGTGTGTGATTAAGGTTTAAAGTATATATACTACTGTTAAAGATGACAGAAAATGTCATTATTGTGGATATATAAAATAATATCCAGAGCATAAGAGCTTAAGTTTAGGAGTGTGTTTAAATTAAACCTACTATAGAATTAAATTATGGATGTAGTATTTTACATTTTGTTTATGTGCTGACTGAAAGAGTGTGATTTTTCAGGTCTGTTTTGTATATCAAGTGAGACCCTAGATCTGCTAGATATCTTAATTTTGCTTAAGTGACTATTTAAATTGCTAGTATTACTACTGTTCAAGTAATTATTATTTTAAAGTAAACTACATATAATACATGTGTGAAGCATCCACTGTATACTTGATGAAACCAAGTAAACATTTTTTTTGTTTACGTCTTGTTAACTTATAATAGTCATCTGTGTTTTTATGTGTTTCATTTTGTCATTAATAGATGTAAGCCTTAGTATTTTCATTTAATTGATTACATTTTAGGGCGGCACAGTGGTGCAGCAGGTGGTGTCGCAGTCACACAGCTCCAGGGACCTGGAGGTTGTGGGTTTGAGTCCCGCTCCGGGTGGCTGTCTGTGAGGAGTTTGGTGTGTTCTTCCAGTGTCTCTGTGGGTTTCCTCTGGGTGCTCCGGTTTCCTCCCATAGTCCAAAAACACACGTTGGTAGGTGGATTGGTGACTCAAAAGTGTCCGTAGGTGTGAGTGCAAAGAACTGATGCCCCCTCTAGGGAGTGTTCCTGCCTTTCACCCAGAGATTCCAGGTAGGCTCCAGACCCACCGCTACCCTGAACTGGATAAGTGGTTACAGACAATGAGTCAATGGAATAATTGCATTTTCTATTTACAGATATATGTGAGAGAAGTGCTCACTGTATACATGTTGGTGCATATATGACAGCTGTGATTACTCCTACTGTTTGTGTTTAGAAATAATATCTTAGGTGCTATTAATGGCTGGGTTTCACTGTCTTCAGCTTTTTAAATTAATATATTATAACACCAAAAGTTCACATGTACTCCTTCAGATGCACAATTGAAATATTTGAACCCCATCCCTGCATTTCCTGGACCAGGGGGCACCAGCCAAAATCTTGCCTAGGGATCCAACTTGGTCAGGGCCGGCTCTGATTGCACAGTACTATGACCACACACACACAAACACACACACTCATTTGAGCCAGTGAATGCAATGAAGAAGTCCAGAGCCGTAATGGCAGTGACCCTGTTCTCCCTATTACATGTCAGTGAAGCATCACATGTTTTTTTTAGTGACTGTTTGATGCCCTCTGTTTAAAATAAAGCAGGTGACTAAAACATATCTTCAGTTTATTTGGTGATATTTTTCTGTTTATACATATACTAACACTGAAAACTGTTATGCTAACTGTCATTAATTCCGGACAAGCAACAGTGCTACTGAAAAGATGAAATGGTTGATAGATGGTTTTTGGTTGGAAGGGCTCCATTAATAAGATCAGTAAGAGATGAGGAATTTGGCTTACCCCATTTCATGTATTGTGTATGATTTTAAGCTTCAGATGTAATAGTGACTAGTAGATTCTGCCAGAAGGTTTTTAATCATAATTCACCGTTTGGAAGAGCAGAAATGGGCTCTGGTATCTCTGCACACTGCTTATCCCATGCCTCTGTGGAGCTCTGTCAGAATGTAGACAGCAAAGGCCGAATTTCCACCTATTTGATCAGCTAACTCCAACAAATGCGGCCCGACCCTAGTCAGTAATTGGCTGCTTCAAAGTCATTGGTAGTGCTAAGTCGTGCCTGATTCAGTTTTGATTCAGGGGATATGCTCTGTTTCACTCATTCAGACGGACAGGACTTCCCACTTCACACAGTTGGAAGGGTTAGATTTACATTTTCTAATTGCACTACAAATAACAGACTACATGCTTTTAAATGTATTTGTAATGTATTCTATTAGAATACTTAAAGTAAATATGAATTACACTCATTCACATGCTTTAAAGTCTACTTTATATATATTATTTATATTACACTCAATACAGAACTGAGTAGTTTGACGTACTCAATTTGATGCAAAGACTGCATAACACAGGTATAGTCCTGGCACCCAGATTCTGCATTTGAAATGGGTGTACAATAACAAAACATCATTGTTTGCAGCCCAATTTACAACAAATCAAGTTGATGCAAGGATGGCACGACATAAGAAAGGCCCTGTCAGCGATGTTTCATTTAAAATTGATTTAAAGGAAATATATTATGAAGAAATGTATCCTTGTCTGAGTTTCTCCACATCAGAGCACAGATACAAGGTCAATCAAAACAAAACAAAGACAAGGAGCTCAAAGAAGTAAGGGTACTGATTAAATATGGAAAAATAATGGCTAATACCAGGACATCTTGTCCTCTCTCACGCTGAACTGAGCTGGGGCTCATTCTCGTTTAAAGGAACAGGTGCTGAAACTGACCATTCTGAGCAGTGCTGATTAGACAGGGGGTGGTTTCTGAACTTTGTGGTACTTTGAACAGATGTGTCACAGATGTTTAATTCAGACCCCAGACCTATGTTCACTTGTTGAAAAGTTAAGAAAAAAAAACTACTAACAATTTGTTGAGCAAGGCCCAAATTACCTACTTGTTTACTTTGCATCTTAATGAAAAATAATGGTAATTGAAACACAGCAACAATCTGTTAATTATTCTTTTCACGCCTTTACAATGTTGGAAGAAAACAATATTTCCTTGCTACTAATTAAAAAACTATTATAAGTGCGTTTATTTTTATTCATGTACAACGTTGCTTCAACAGAGCGCTATGTGTTCAAATAAAACATTATGAATCATTGTGTCTCAAACTAAAATGGATAAAAAGCCCATGTGCCTTTGAGTAGTTTCAGCGTGAGCACAACCCAGTGCCCCTACTTTATACTGTACTACATTTAACTCTGCGGTCCAGTCCAGTAACTGATTGTATCACAGCAAACGAATCTGTTCAGTGTTCACCTGGCATTCTGTTTTTTTTTTTCCTTCTATTTTGAGGTGGGGTGAAAATAAGTACTCTCTGACTACAAAGTCACTCCACAGGAGCACTCGACCGCTGTGTACTGTTGCATTTCACGAAAAGGTCTCTGATCTAACCCAGATACTTCTCTGGATCTTGAATGTACTTCTCCTCATCACTATCTTCTCTGGAGCTTGTTATATGTGCATTGCACATGAGCATCATCAGATCTGGACTCATCAAAAGGCTGTTTGTAGAAGTCAAGCCTTTTGAACAACTACCCATCTCATGGTTCCTGGACTATTGGGATGGTGGATACTGCTTCTTTTGGGAAGGCAAGACCTCTCGGAAATGACAGTCAGTGGCTTTGGTTATTGCTGTGAGGGCACGTAACTGTAACAACATTTAAGCTGAGAACTGTTGAGATTATGAAGCTGCTGTAACAGTTATTTTGTCCTTGGAGAAGGTTGATGGAGTCACCAAGTGGTTTTTAGACAGCTGTACTGTAATGGTTCTTTGAGAAACATTGTTCCTTGTGGGTGAATTTTGGCTAATTGGAAAGTGTCGTAGGCCTCAGTAAGATTTACTTATGCTTTTAATGTCATGGTACTCTGAACTCCACCTGGTCACAGACAACACACCTCATTTTTGCAATGTGTTCAATGACACCAGCAGCACCAGAGATGCAGTGGCTCCAATACCAACACTCTGGTGTTAATCTGTGCACTATTGTCATGACAACATTGCAGCTTTTTGTTGGTGTGAGGGCAGATAGGTTCAGCTCATGTTGATCTCAGTCTTCGTCAAGAATCACACTGACATCAAACTGCTCACCTTCCATGAATCCAAACCTCCATATTCAGTGAAAGCTTTGACAAAATTGATGCCATTATGTGTCTTATTTTTTTCTATGCCCTGACTTTGCTCTGACTGTAAAATTAAACATTTTTGCAGCAGTTCAATTATATTTATGGAGTACTCACCACAACACACCAAACTCCTCAAACACAAGTGACCTGAGGTGGGGATTAACCCAGGAACCTAGGACCCTGGACTACAAGTAGAGCCACAGAGGTGCCCATATAAAGTAGTTCTTAGAATAAATGTGTTCACATAAATGTCTCCAAATCTCATGTCCTCAATATATAGTGGAAATATATATAATTATTTCTCGTTTAGTTCAATAGTTAAGTCATTCAGAGTGGTTTGCTGAAACAATGTATCCTACAGAACCTCACGTCCTCAGATTCTTTCCAGTGGTGGTAATAGGAAGCAGTGGTCACCAAGTCTATAACATAGATACAGCCATTTTATTTACTATAATATCGACAAATCTATAATATTGACAGTGAAATACCTGAAAATATTTGTGTGTGTGTGTGTGTGTGTGTGTGACTGCTGTTTGCCTTAGAATTACCTATGTGTACCTCTCTCCAGTAAGAGTAAAGTTCAGAGCTTAAACCAACTGTAAAATAAAGTCTCAGACATCTGGCGATGTATTAATACTCATTTCCTGCAAGAGATTTCTGTTGCAGAGCTCTATGAAAATAGCACAATTAGATTTCTGGTTACCATTACCATTACTGGACTTGGTTCTAACTTTGAATAGAACGAAACCAAAAGAGATTATTGACATCAATGATGTAATTACGCAGATATGTTGCAAATTCTGAGTTCTTTTTTTTTATTGGCTTTTTTTATTATATTGTTCCAGACATGTATTAAGAGGCTGTTTCTAGCAGCATATTAATTAAATCTTTATTCTTGTCCTTGTAAGCACATAATATGCTGATGTAATGAGGGAGAGAAAGTGTGTGTGTGTGTGTGTGTGTGTGAAAGAGAGAGAGAGAGAGAGAGAGAGAGAGAGAGAGAGAGAGAGAGAGAGAGAGCATGCGTTCCTCTGTCTATCATTCTTAATTAAAACATTGCAGTATCAGTTCTCTGTCCTTTCTTTTCTCAGGTTATTGGGATGTGGCTGACGGATAGACTTTCATCTGTTGGTCGCTCTCTTTCCCATGTGTTTGATGAAGGCTTACTCAAGCCAGAAGGGTTATTGAAAAGCCGTGACATTTATTGATCTCCCCCTACCATGGCTGCTGTGCTGTATATGACTGTTCCATCCCTCCCTCCCTCGCTCTCTCTCTCTCTTTTTTTTTCTTGAGCACATTTCATTCATAACACACTTGTATTGATTCATGCCTTCTGCACTTTCACTAAACTTCATGTTGAAATGGCAACAAAATATAAACCAGGTCTACTAGTGCTTGGTGCAGGAAACCACAAAGGTGAGATCTCACCCAAGAAACGAATAAATAAATAATTTTTAAATTCCTTTTAATATGTATCTGTTGTGTGGATTAATGTATGAATAAAAACACACAACTCTTTATGCTTTCTTGGTCCTTAATTAGTATAGAAAATATTTGCCTCTCAGCTAGAATATTTCAGTTATTTTTTTTTTCTTTCTTTTTTCTCTTTTTTGTTTTGTTTTAGAGCTGATATATAGCCCACTCACACTGGTTATATCTGTTTTGGTTTAAAACACACAAAAATGTTACAGCCGAACCTCTGCACAAGCCGTGTAAAAAATACGGTAGATATTGGCCTTTAACGAAGTGTACGATAATCAGACGAACGTGCAGAAATGCCCTTGGTACTGAAGCTTAGACTCGTGACCAATGGAAAAAAATCCGCCCGAGTGAGAGAGCAGAAACTGCAGCGGTGTTTACTCCTTAAAAGCTAAGCACCAGCGATATGAAAGTGTCAAACAAATAAATACAGTGGAGTTTGAGTTCCTAACTTGTGTTTATTGATAGTCAGAAAGCACGTTATTTCTTACTAATTCAAGGAGTAAGGTTTAAAAGACCGTTAGTCCCCCCCCCCCAACGGTGTTCGTAAACTCTAATAGGCGTCTTGCCTGTGACGTAGATGGTGGACAACAACTCTAGAAGCTGCACTTAATTTAATGCAAAATGACGAAAAGGTGTGTTGTTTTTGGCTGCAATCATTCAATGTACAGTGGGACATCTGTGCACAAATGGCTCAAAGATCCCAAAATATCCAGAAAATGGACTAAATTTGTCTACTTTTAAACGGGCACTTTGGAAAGGACCATCCGCTCACTCCGTTATCTGTAGCTCATTTCACTGGCACTTTTCCAACAATATGGGCATGTAAGGACACCAACGAAAGGTGTTCAAGAGCCTCTGTAACATGGAGGTAAACAGGGTAAGGACACTCACTTCGCCTGTTTTAGTTGGTGTTAGTTAACGTTAGCTTGACTCGCTAAACTCGGTGGCTCAGATTATACTCGGCTACGTAGCTGCATTACGGAGGTTTATAGTGTCGGATGAATTCGAGTTCGACTTCGATCACATTTACAAGAATAACGGTACCTCTACATTTGAGTTTAGCTTATTGCTAGGCTATTGTCGGTCGGTACTGAAATGTGGGCGCGAATTACGAATTTCAGGGCGTCGCGCGAGCTACAGTTTGTAGCTAGTGCTAACGACCGCAGCGCTGCAGGAGACGGACAGCGGGACTAAAACAGGGACAGAAGCTTTTATAAGGTAGCGTTAAGTAAATATTTATTGTGCATCTCTGTAAAAACGAACAACTACCAGGATATATTGAGCTAAACATGATTTTAATCAGCAACAAAATGAAGGTATCGTGTTACCATTCAGGAGGAGTTACTATACCGTTATTAGGGCCAGTAACGGCCATATCTCAAACCGCTCACTGATACCTAGGTAGTGCACTGCGTACGTCGTGAAATAACAGAGAAAGCCATTTTGTTTCATCTATAATTTGTGTGACTACGTTTATAACATCTGCTGCTCAAAGTTTATGTCAATATCAGATTTTCATGTCGTATGGAGCAATTAGAGACAGGATTAATTTTTAGTGAATGTAGTCGTCCAAATGCCATTAAATGGGACATTCAACCAGAAATGTATAATTTCTGACCTGGACCTTTTATTGTAATTATATGCAATTTATTAATAGTTATTCATTTATTAAAAACCTTTAAAATGGTGGAATAATGGCTCTTTTTAGTGAAACAGTGCTGTTTACAAAAGGTTTTTACTTATATATTTTAATGGTTATATAAGAAATTGTTCACAATAAACAGTAAATCAAGGTAGATATCCAAGGTTCTGTTTGAGCTGTGTATGGTGGTGTGAGGATCGCGGGCGGACTGACGGAGGTGGACACAAATGCTATAACACAAACTTTATTTGAACAACAAGAGATAACAAAACAGATATGGACAAAGAGACAATACACGGGGAGCTAAACTGAGACGTAGACAAAGGAGCTAAACGGACTTGAACACAGAGTTAAACAGACTAAACCTGGACATGGAGAGCTAAACCATGTGCTAATTAAGCACATGGTGGGAACAACAAACAGGACAGGGCCAAGGTGTGACAGGTGGCCACTATGCCTTATGATAAATGTGTCCCAGTTTCCATTCTGTGACAGTGAAGAAAAAAAAAAAGTTCTAATCCTCTCACCAAATCTTCTCCAATCCCAGATTTAAAAAAACAAAAACAAATAATATTGATGTTTGCAAACCTAACATAACAGGCAGTAAGAACCCCAAATTTGTACCTTATCTGTTTTTCAGTCTCAGTGACAGAACAACACCCTAAAGGAGCAGAGCTGTCATATGTTTTGTCATATGGCTGTCAGGTTTCCAGAAATTATGTTACTTCAGATTCATTTCAAGAAAGATTAACTGATCTACACGATCAGCCCGGAGTACACTGTGCAGAGCACTGATGATAACACATGCACTTTTTTGATAACAAAACTACACTAATAGCTGGCATACAGAGATTATTATTGTGAGTGTGTAGTGAGGTTTGTGGCTACTTCACCGCTTATTTAATTAATTCTTAATAAAACTAATCTACAAATAAAATGCTGTAATGGGAATTTCTAATGTATGATAAACAATAGTGGTTGAATTATTTGTGCTGTCAAATAATAATAATAATTATTATTATTAAAATAATGCCAATGCATAAAGTTGTTAAGGACTGCATACAAAAAGACAGAAGTTCAACCAGCTATTTTGAGTTAGTTACTTAACAGGTTAAACAGGCACTCATTTAATTACATAACACCCCAGACCTGAGCCATGGGCCGCTGTATCTTGAGCCCTTATGTTGTAGTCAGTTGCAAACACTGTCATCTCCAAGACACCCACAGACAGAGTCGAAGACCTGGGGACTCAGTAGTTTGGCAGTAATTGCTCACTCATTACACATTTGTCTGTGAAGCAGGGCTGTGTAATTATGAACCTCGCTCAGTTAATGACACTGAAAGGTAATGGTGCCATAGCGAATGCAGATTCAGGGGACACACTGCCGTATGGAGTTATTTCTTCTTTTCAGAGTGTAAACGTTGCCTTTTTTAAGTTATCTTATAAGCAGATGTTTCAGATTAGACCTGAGGTGGAAATACAATGATACACTTCTGCTGTGTGCAGTTTTAGTTCACCCTCTGAATCAAGTTTGTTTCAGGTTGCTTAGGTGTACCTGATGTGCCCTCAAAACATCTAGTTTTTAGCTTTTTGAAAAATAAAGGACTTACAGTGATCACAGACGACATTTTACAGTCTAGATTTTTACAATCAGTAACAATCATGGGTGAAATAATTTGTGATTGAAAAAGCCACAAATGTATGGACTTATAAAAAATATACAGTAAAATTGATCATATTTTGTGTATCCACTGTGTAAAATGACACTATATTCAGCAGGTATATCACTGCACAAAAGCAGCAGATGGAAATAAAAGGCATGGCTTAATGATTGAAGAACAGACAGGACCTCTTAGAATAACGGTTAAAATAATAATATAATGGTACTTGCTACAGCATTGTCTCTCATTCTTGCTGTTTCTTTGTCTAGGAGACTGAATAATTTATAACCGGTTGAAGATTTGCAAACCAAAGTCCATGTAAATCTGCATGATCACTCACATTAATGTTTATAATTTAGGAAACATATGGCCAATAAAATGAATATTTCAGTGTCTGAAAAGGACATACATTCAGAAAATATTTTGTATGAGCCCTATTAACATTATTGTGGATTTCATATATATATATATTTCTTTTACTGTTGATGATTATGGCTTAAAGCCAATGAAAACCCAAAAGTCTTTATGTCAGAAAATTAGAATAATCAACACATAATGCCTGAGAAGGTTCCTAAATCTTTAAAATTGTCCCTTAGTTGAGTAGGTTACACAATCATGGGGAAGACTGCTGACTTGACTGATGTCCAGAAGGCAGTCATTGACACCCACCTGCTGTATCCAAGCGTATTAATGGAAAGTTGAGTGGAAGGAAAAGGTGTGGTAGAAAAAGCTGCACAAGCAACAGGGATAACCACAGCCAAGAAATGACTGTCAATAAAAGGCCATTCCAAAATTTGGGGAGCTTCACAAGGAGTGGACTGCTGCTGGAGTTGGTGCTTCAAGAGCCACCACACACAGACGTACCCAGGACATGGGCCACAACTGTCGCATTCCTCGCGTAAAGCCTTATGACCCTGAGACATCGCCAGAAGCATCTCACCTGGGCCAAGGAGAAAAAAGACTGCACTGTTGCTCAGTGTCCAAAGTCTTGTTTTCAGATGAAAGTAAAGTTTGCATTTAATTTGGAAATCGAGGTCCCAGAGTCTGGAGGAAGAGTGGAGACACACACAATCCAAGCTGATTGAGTCTAGTGTGAAGTTTCCACAATCAGTGATGGATTAGAGAGCCATGTCATCTGCTGGTGTTGGTCCACTGTGTTAAATCAAGTCCAAAGTCAGCGCAGACGTCTACCAGGAAATTTTAGAGCATTCCATGGTTCCCTCTGCTGACAAGCTTTATGAAGATGGGGATTTCATTTTCCAGCAGGACCTAGCACCTGTCCACACTGCCAAAAGTATCAATACCTGGTTTAATAACCACAGTATCACTGTGTTTGATTAGCTAACAAACTTGCCTCAACTAAAACCCGTATTGTCAAGAGGAAGATGAGAGACACTAGACTGAACAATGCAGACAAGCTGAAGGCCACTATCAGAGCAACCTGGGCTTCCATAACACCCTGGAAGTGCCACAAGCTGATCGCCTCCATGCCACGCCACACTGATGTAGTAGTTCAAACAAAAGGAGCCCCAACCAAGTATGGAGTGTATATACTGTACATATTTTTCAGTAGGCCAATATTTCTGCTTTTAAAATCATTTTTAAATTGGTCTTATATAATATTCTAATTTTCTGAGATAATGACTTCTGGGTTGTCATTGGCTGTAAGCCATAATCATCAACATTAAAAGAAATAAACATTTGAAATAAATCACTCTTTTAGGGCCACGGCTTTGAAGAAAAAAACAAGATTCCGAGATTAAAGCCAGAATTCTGAGAATATTCTCTGAATAATTCGCTGCGTGTAATGGAGAAGACACACAGGGTAATTGTGGGATGCAGTGTGTTGCTCAAGTCATACTATGGTATAGATTTCAGGAGTAAACACTCAGTTTCCTTCCACATCAGGACCACAGTGTGATTAGTATTTAAACCCTGAATCGGTGCACGAACCCATGGCATGTAGTTTCACACGATACAATTAATGATCACAAAGATGCTAGATCCAGAGTGAGTGGAACTCCGGCGTGCCCACGAGGCTCCATCGCGTTACGGCTCGGACTCGTACAATAAATTAAAGCCTTATGCATCGCAGTCAGGGGCTGCACTGACGGTCGTCATGTCGTGTGGATGCGTTTAATAAATAATTCTGTTCACTTCACTGACTGCGTTTTCACAACTTACTCATGGTGCACAGACTGTGAGTCTGTCTGTCTACATATTATAATAAATAATAACCCAAACAGTGTTTTTCTACATATTCTGATTATATTCTCGAAATTATTCAGACCTTTTTTACTCAATTATTCCAAGATTTTTTTCTCTGAATCTTTTTTTTTTTTTTTTTTTTTTTTTTTCTTCAACACCATGGCCTTAAAAAAAACTCTGTCGTACTCTTTGTAATGAATCTATATAATATGAGTTTAATTTTTTATTATTGTATTACTGAAACAAATTAACTTTTTGGTGATATTCTAATTTATTGAGATGAACACATACATAATACTTACTTTAATTTATCAAACTATAGGTCAGTATTAGCTGGGGCGTTTAATTACAGTTCTTTACAAGACAACAGTGTGCATCAGGAAATTTCACCATGCTTCACTTATATTCTGTTAGATTAAGTTATTTTGGTACAGTTTTTTTATTTGTTTGCTTTTGGAAGTGCAGTTGAAACATGGTCATGTAGAATGTAAAGGTAATTTATGTATTTATAATTTTTTCATAATTAAAGCTTGACAGTAAATCAAAACATTAGTACTTTGTATGATTTAAATGGAACATAAATTAACCAAAAATGTTTGGCCCAAGGTTTTGCATGTTTTAGACACACGATTTAAATGATTCAGTTTTGGTCATAAAAGCAGTTACTGTACTGTGGCGGTGTGGGAGGATGTAGGGCTACAGCTTCACTGGGAATTGATCTCAGGCCCTGAATGCCCACTCTTTAATTGGTGCAAGACAGTGTAACCAAGGCTGTATCAGAGCAGTTTGGATGTGGCCACAGCAACCATCCAGGATCTAATACACACTCTTTATTCCATATAAGCTTTTGTATGAATAGCAGATCTTTGGTATATAACTGTGAAAGGCGTGCATGTACAAGAAATAGAAATAATAATTTTAACTATTTTAATGTTTTAGCTATGGCTTTTCTCATAAAGAATGCTTGATACATCCCAGAAAACGATCCACCTAGGGATTTTGGGCCACATGAAAAGATATCACTCTGAAGACCTTATGCTACAGTTTAAATGTAATTTTCATCGTACAGTTATTAATTTTATACTTACCATTAAGCAATAATTAAAACTTAAAAAATAAAGAGAACTTTAATATAAAATAACATTATCATCAATAGAAATAGATAATCAAATAAGCAGTTGGCTAGTTTAATCAATAACAGCACAGACCACCGTGGCTTGTCATTAGCAAAATCAGCCAATGCTATGTTTATGTTCTGGAGGATGATGCTGGACAACCAGCACTGGCATCCTGTTGGTGACCTGCTAAACAAGCATCAGGCCAGCAAAAATCAACATACACCAGCGGGCATGATGCTCTGTGCTTTTGTTTAACAGCAGGGTGTGGAAAAGTAAATAAAGATTTGTGTGAAGATTTTGAAATAATAATAAAATAAATTCCCACTGAGCCCCTGCAATTATGACAACTGACAAGGGGTTGAACACAGTGCTGCTCACCTCCTTCAGCTGGGAGGAGTAGATGGGGTTGAGGCGGAAAGGCTGCATATAATAATAATATAATAATAAAAAATAAAAATAGTTTCATATTTTTTTTCTTCACTTTCAGGATGTTGTGGGAACTTTACTTTTAATATCCTCTTCTCCTCAGTGCTGTAGATTGAACACAGGAGATGAGTGTTGAAATTCGATCAGCCTGTTTGAGCGGCATCTTATCTTGAGCGGTGAACGTTTAATTTAAGTTTGTGTCGTGTTCGTATTCCAATTATGCAAACGAGCTGTTTTCCTTTCCTAGTGATATTCCTTAACAAAAATCCCAGTCAATCCAAGTGTTTTTTTTTAGACATTTTAACAACTCTTTCAATAATATGAAATTGCCAATAACTTGGCCTCACATGTCTTCCATAACTTGAGAAAATTGCTTCAAAGTGATTAATTGTGTCCCTGGTGCAAACTTTAGAGTATTTGTCATCTTTAAAGCGATTAATACAGGCAGCTCAGTTTGGAGATGTGGTGGTTGTAAGTCACTTTAGTGAAAAATGAACTATGCTTTAAGAGCTTAATTGCCAGTAACCGTTATCTTCTTTCAATTAAGATGTTTCTTTAAAGAGCAGGAGACTGTAACACACTCTTATAAGAATACATTTCCAAGAAAGCCATGGACAGGAAACATTGGGACACACTGACAAGAAGGTGCTTATCTGTGTTATATGTATCTGTGAATACATATCTGTAGCAAATACATGACTGTAAAACATCTGTGTGTTGTGATTTGGTAAATAATGTAACAACCACCCTACACATACGTCCAAACCAGCATTTAATTCAGTTATGATCCTAGGAATGTAATGTCTGGTGGTAGTTTTCACTAACCTAAATGGCATAAACTTAGATGTGGTTAACCAACAAATAATCAGTTTGGGGTGGGGGTGTTAATGCTAACATTCTAAAATTAGTGTTGTTATTATCCTTATAACCATGCGACATATTTACATGCTTTGAATCATGCTGAACGGGAGGAGCTGAGCTTTGTGATAACAATCATTGCATTCTCAGTAGAAATGTTTGATCATTCTTATTAATTTGTTAATTTTGATTTGCTGTAGGGCGGCACAGTGGTGCAGCAGGTAGTGTCGCAGTCACACAGCTCCAGGGACCTGGTTGTGGGTTCGATTCCCGCTCTGGGTGCTCCGGTTTACTCCCACAGTCCAAAAAAACACGTTGGTAGGTGGATTGGCGACTCAAAAGTGTCCGTATGTGTGTGTCTGTGTTGCCCTGTGGAGGACTGGCACCCCCTCCAGGGTGTGTTCCCGCCTTGCGCCCATTGATTCCAGGTAGGCTCTGGACCCACCGCGACCCTGAACTGGATAAGTGGTTTCAGATAATGAATGAATGATGTGCTGTATGTCATGAAAGTTTGTCAGATTTAGCTACTTGTATAAATGAGAAAACTTGGTTATAATCAATGTCTTTTCAAAGTGAAACATTCAGCAACACTTCATTGGGGTAACTATCCACCTGGGCTGTTTTCTCATGCAGTCCAGTATTTGTTAATAATCAAAGATCAGATTACATCATTTATTCCAAAAGAGAGTTTACAAGCAATATCAGATTCTACACATTCAAGATCAGTTTGTGCATGTTCAACTAGCTATTTAAATATAAATCATAATGGATTTAGGAAGCTAGTCGTGTGTGTGTGTGTGAGAGAGAGAGAGAGAGAGAGAACGAACGAGAACATATAGTGTGGGGAAGATCATATACAGTGGAACCTCTACCTACGAACTTGATCCGTTCCGTGACCCGGTTCATAAGTGGATAAGTTTGTTTCTCGAGTCAATCATCCCCATTTAAAATAAAGGAAAAGCAATTAATGTGTTCCAGCCCCCCCCCCCCCCCCCCGAAAGTCTCCCTTTTTGCACTGATCTATGTTTACACTCTCAAATTAGTAATAATTATAAATGTAGCGTTACTAAAAATAAAAAAGAAATACGGTGGTAACAGTAATAATAAAATTTTAAGTGGTTACACATCGCTACCTTGAAGACGTGACGACTGGCTGGAGGAGTAACACAGGCACTGGCTGTATGACGGGATGTGTACATGAAGCGTAGATACGAAGCGTACACAAAGCGTAGATACGGCTTAACTTAGCACGGATTTTGATGTCTGCTATTTGCACTAATGCTAAATTGCTAAAGCTACAATTTGCTAATCTTAAAAGCTCACTCAAGTCTGGGCGCTGGGAGACTCACCTATTGGGGTCAGTGGCCATTTCTTGTGGTTCGTTTCTAGAGTCATGGTTCATTGGTGGAGGCAAAAAATATTCAAATGCCTGGTTCGTATCTTGGAAAGTTCGTTAGTAGAGGTTCCACTGTACTATCATCTACAAAAGGGGGCAGTGTAAAAAAACTTTTGGAATCACAGCTTTACACTTCAATCTATAGTAGGAATTAATTAACATCTAGGTCTCTGATAAAAATAAATAGCTACAGGAAAATACTTGATGTGATTTGTGAGTCAAAACAAGGTTCTGATGTAATAGGTTTAGTTAGATGCAGTACAAGGGGCACTTCTAGGGAAATTACTTTTTTAAAATTTTTTTTTTTTTTTTTTCATGTGTATTCAGGCCCAGCTGGGTTTTTATTTCTGGCCACATCTCTGTTCTGAGATCGTAGCTTGTTTTTCATGGTAAAGTTTTGTAACGTTTCAGCAATATCAGCATATGTTTGATGGTCCCCTGATGAAACCAGACCATCAGCCAGACTTGCCATTAAATCAGTGTTGTCCAGACTTTTGCATACGATGGAGTATTTCCAAATTGTCTTAATAATATAGAGATACGCCAGTGACTGCTGTTTTTTTAGGTCTTGGTAGATTTACTTCTGCTATATTTAAGTCTGAAAATAGCTGGGTCAACAACCTACCCTACAGAATATGCCCTCTGCTTCTTGAGTTGACCCGCCCTGCACATTTAAGTGTCTGTACTGTTTGGGTTAAATTAAGGGAGGGCTTGTTAATGTTAGCTTGAATGGACATGTTTAAAGGAGGGGAAAAAGTGCAAGTGTTCTTCAGAATCAGTTTGGGAAGTGTATGACTTCTTTTACTAGTCTGATTTCAACTTATTACCAACTGGCAAAGGAGACAGAATGCTAAACTCTGTAATACAGCATTCCTCTACTCATGTCTTGGGGGTTAAGTAGTTTTATGCATAGCAGGCAAACAGCTTAGTTTTTGTTGTATAAATTCACACCTTCTTTTCATAAAGGATTTTTGCACTTGGAAGCTTAGGAAAACACACCAAACTCTGAAAGAAATTCACTGTACATATGTGTGCTAGGCTATAAGGGACAAACACTGGACGTTTTTGAAAGTGAGTGGCTGCTTTCATCGCCCCAAATTTGGATAATTAAAAGCTAGTCACTCTAGCTGTGTTCAAAAAAGGACAGGCAAAGCTTCAAATGGCTTTGTCCTGTTTGTGCGTCGTTATGGGTACCCTTCCTGCATTTTCAGCACTTGTTATTCCATAGCAAATCACGAGAGCTGTCTCTTCTTAGCTGTAATTAATTTCCAACTTTTGAAGTGAAACAAGGACAATATTTCCATGGTAATGAAAGAAATTCTAAGCGTTTTCTTTTATGATCAAAGTTTCCCCAACTTGCTTGTTCAGAGATGTAAGAAAAGCCAATTCACATGTTCCTGAAAATGTCTTTTAACATGGATGGAGTAAAATTCAGCCAAATCAGATAATAATTAAAAAAAAAAGAACTTGCGGTTCCAGTCACACGAGGGTGCGGGTAACTGAAAGAGTCTAGAAGGCCAAATAAAAATGAAATCCATTCATCCTTCCTCCTCCACTTCCGTGGGTGGAAAGGCATATTTTTGATAGAAGAAAAGAAGTGGATTAAAAGGGGTAGAGGGATATGGAAGCAGCGAAGCATTTCCAAGCTGGATTTGGCACTTGGGTTCACAAAAACAGCAGTATGCCGAAGGGCCTAAAACTCTAGTTAGTTTTGTTCATATTCAACAGTTTGACTGTGCTCTAATAGGTGATGTAATTGGTGCCTCATAGGTGTGAGAAAAGTATTCAGTGTAGTTTTATAATGAATACAGTTTGGCAGCTACAAACATAGCAGCATTTTCTAAGCAACTGTGGTTAAAATACTTTAATAACTGACCAAGACCTCAGTCACAGAAAGTGTGCAAATGACTGCATGAGAATTTGCTGTGAGTTTGATTGCCACCTAATGCTGTTCTCTCTGAAAGATTTGACATTATTTTAAACTGAAGCAACACACGCTTTGACTGAAGGCTGATTGGCAACAGCAGCTTAAGTACAATTTATTTAGTGTCAAACTCACAAGCAGTTTTTCTTGCTGTGATGCAATTAAAGGCTCAAAAACAGCTTCAGCGTTTCAGAGATGGACCTCGGTGTTCTCGGGGGAGAATTTCATGAGACAAACAGGTGTACTGCAGCTTGCTTATTTGTGATTGGGAAAAAAAACTGAAAGAGAGGCACAAGTTTTGTTGCAAAATATTTTGCCTGCTAGACAGAAAAAAAATGCCAGTTTCTGTACTTTAAGTTGTGGTTAAAACTTAAGCAATTTCTGGCTTCTCTCTGTGTTTGGATAAGATTCATACATATACTTCTAGTATTCTGGTCCATTTTACCCTCCTGGTGTGAATGGGGGGGCAGAAGACGGGTAGGAGTGGAGAGGGTGGATAGGTGAATATGAGGGTAGATAGTTGGGTGGCAAATGGCGGACAGGAGATAGGGCAGATGGGTAGATACAGGAGGGTGGATGAGGACGATCAGGTGTATAGGAGGGCAGTTGGGCACATAGGAGGGTGGACAGGCAGAGAGGTGAGACGGCAGATAGGAGGGCAGCGGGTAGATACAAGGGCGGCTGGTGGAAAAGAGACAGGGCAGATGGGCTCATATGAGGGCAGTGGGCGAAGGATAAGGGTGCGGTCGGGTGAATAGGATGTTGTACTGTTCCTAGTTGTCATTAAAAGTGTATGTAATCTACAAATGTGGACTGTTCATTCTTCATTTTGTTATCTTAAAAAAAATGCTTTTTCCTGCCCGTCCATAACACACAGAGAATCCCCACTCTGACATTCTTTCTTTAACAACCCTTTTCCATCATTTATTCAGGAACTTGCCATAATATTTCTTTCCTGGGAGTTCAGTCTGATTATTCAAGCGGAGCTGTACGTGTTTGTGTTTGGGGTATTGATGAAGTGAAATTAAACTAGAAAATGCTGCATTAAAACATGTACTATGCAAGTCACAATTTGCAAATGGTGCAACAAAATGCCCTGCACTCTTAAAGTTGTTCAGTTGTCTTATTTTAAAGACTGCAGTGGTATATAGAAGCATTTGCATGATTTACAGAGTTCTTTAAATGGTGAAATATTTATTGAGATTGATGGAGGACATGTGGTCTTAGATCTTGTCAAACGTGGTGACAGACATCAACAAACACCGGCCAGGGAGAGGTGGGCGCGACTGTTGGACACAGGAGAACACATCAAAAATACCCAAAGCGTGCCCCATCAATTCAGTACGTTTGCATGTGCAGATACAGGACGCGCTGAACCACAGATGATGTCAGTGGTAGTATAATGGACATCATCTATATTGTGAGATGAAAAGCAGACATTTGAACAATGTTGATTCACCTGTCAAAATCAAAACGTAATTCAACAGTAATTGAATAAAAGACATTGAAATTCCAGTTTCTGCTTTCTGAAAGATGCAAAAGATTTGTTACTGTCTACGTGTCTTATGCAGCTTAATACAAGAGGTATTAAAATCATAAACAGGAGATTGTGTGGAGTAAAGGAATAGCGTTCTAAGTTAAGACTTTAACTAGCTGGGAAATTTGTATCGTGAGACGTGGTGGAGGCTCCTGGATTTGTCTGCAGCTCTTCTGTTTAGCCTGGTAAATTGTGCTGCATTAAGCAGGGTGTTGGAAGCTGGGTGGGGCGTACTGGGAATTATAAATAATGAACATAGAAGTCGTCTGGTTGCCAGATAGGACAAGAGGGCAGTACTACATTCTACTGTGAACCACCTCCAAACATCATGCTTTACTTGCTCCCAGACCCTTGTGATTATTTTGCTACACTTAAATACCTTGTCATTTCTGACTCATTTTGGCATGGCTATGAAATAAATCGGGGGCATTGAGACAGGGTTTATGTTTGGTGGGTTATACAGTACCTGCATATCTCCTGTATGCTCTGCCTATCCACTGTCCAACCAACATCCCTTCCTCTTGTCCTACCACCTGTCTCACTTATCCACTCTACTGCCCATCTGTCCTATCTGCTTGCCTGCTGTCCACTCATTCACCAACCTGTAAACTCATGTTCATTATTTAAGTTTAGTCAACATACTTATCATGTGGTATAACCCACCATCACTTTCCAGGTAGGCAGGCTAAAGGGCTGCCCCCAGAGAAGCACTCTGGTCTAGTCTCCAAATGGACTAAATAAGCTTCAGTTCAAAAGAAGAGAGGACATAAAGTGGTAGCACTAAGCCCATTTCTGGCTTTGGTGCTTTGTGTTTCTGAGCCAGTCTTCTACTCCATGGTGAATGGATGAGACTCTGCCCTCTGTCAAAACCCTGATTAAGAACACTAGTCTCGATACTGAGTTTTCCAAGACACACTTTTCTCTTTAACTTAGAATGCTGTAACTTTAATAGCAACTCCACACATTCTCCTGTGTTTAAACCACAAAAAGGAAAACTGCCTCGTGTATTAAGCTGCATAAGACACATGACAGGTGAATCAATGATGTTTCAACATGTGCTTTTCAACTCGGAATATGGATTACATCTTTTTTCACTTTCTGCTGTACCACTGACAAGACATTATTTTCACACTCAGAGAGGGGATGCTCCATATGGGGTGTGTGTGGGGTATTTTTTGAGATGAAAAATGAACAGTCCACTTTTGTAGGTTACCTACATTTTAATTAGACAATTAGGAACAGTACAACATGAAGTTAAATAAAATAAATAAATAAATAAAAGCTGTGTTTCTTGCGGGTCACCCCCCCCCCATCCGGTGCATATTTCATGAATTTGGCCATAATCTGCATTATCTTGGTATTAGAGGTTTTAAATGTGTTGATGACAGCATCTAAGGAGGAAAAAGGAAAAAATGTAGACCCATTAAAGTCTAATTCTATGTACAGAATATTTTGGAAAATTACTGGCAAGGTTTTACGTAGAATCCCATTTAGATCAGTCACTATACTGTTAAGGAATGCAAAAACTCTTGATTGAGAAGCCACTACTGCACAACAAATATATCAGAATACACAACCAAGGAACCTGTCTTTGACTTCATGTATGAGTGATACAGCTGTAATATATTATTTTTCCTTACGGTATGAGGCATAAACAAATTAAGCCATAGAATGGAAAACTATTATATCCCATTCCCTTCGAATAGAATGGAAGTAGAGAGTTTAGATTATGTAGTTATTCATAGCCTTTAGAGCTAAATTTTACATTTTAGCCAAAAATGTTGTGTGTTCCAGATGTTTTGAGGTAAAAGGATCGGTTGTTTACACAGTGAGATTGTAACAAAAACAGAACATAGGCGAGCCCACCCACCCACACCCTTCACCCCGAGAGAATCCATTCGGTCCTTGTCCTGCGCAGGCCTCCCAACAACCGCTTCAGATTTCTGACTCTTAGCCCACAGCCCACGTTAATTCTCCGCCATCCAGTAGAGCAGCGTATTTTAAAGAAGGATTTTAATTAAGGTAAATGGCAGGTATGAATATTGCCACAGCGGCCTCACAGCTAATCCTCCTGTAATGAGTTTCATTAGGCACAGGTCACAGTGCTAGACCCAAAGGAACAGTGGGGACGACTTCAGTCAGAACGCGATCTGACAGAGGTCACACGATGCTATTTCATTCACTTACCTGGTTTTGGGTTTAATCACTGAGATCTCTTTATCAAGGCCTTTGTGTAGAATTTGTGTATGCAATAAAACCCAGGCTTGAGCCAAAGAAACTGAAAAGGAAATCAAATGGTATTTTATGTGGATGTTTTAAAAAGTTCCTTTAAATAAAAATAAATTATGGGTGTACAAATATATCTCTGATTAAGGGGCCAAATTAGAAAGATCTTCTCAAAAAAAAAACAAACAAAAAAGAGTTATTTTTATATGTAGATCAGTGAGGTGAACACAGTTGGAACAGCTGTATTTTTTATATATTTTTGTCAAACTAATTGTGTATCTGAACTGTTCCCTGAAATTGAAGCAGGGGGCACTGCTTTTGAGTTTCTAACAGTCGTGTTTCTGGCAGAAAGAGAAAGGTTTTGGGGCTAAATAAAGAATACTTAGACACTCCCTACTGAAAATAATTGGAACCTTTCATAATAATTAAAGAGTTTGGAACAGAGCATTACGCTTTCAAGAAGTGATTCAGAAGCAGACTCAGAACACACAGTTGCAGGGTTTATTAGAGAATTGTGACTATAAAGGTATGCAGGGTTTCTACTTTATTCTCTGAGCAAACCACACAACTAATTGATTCGGTCCGTTTTCTAGTATGTTCAACACTATAGCCAACCGGGCTGCAGTAGTTAGTGATGCAGTAGTAGAATTAAATAAATGGCAAAAACCTAATGCTTCTCATCACCATGTGGATTATATGGATTATCAAGGGTCAAAGTAAACATGTATTTCAACATAACTTATTCCTAGCACTACAAGTCATATTTATTTTCAAATCAAGAGTTTACGTTAGGAGCTCCAGCACCCCTCGACAGCTATAGGCCGACACTACCGCACCATATAGTATTTTCTTTCATATATCTGCGTAAATATGGCCAGTCAGTAGTTAACACTGGTATCTAATGAACACCACAGGAATTGTACTAAAGCCCAGAACGGTAAACAAATGTCACTCTCCTCCATCGTATTCTTGTTTATGTCTCAGTTTGGTTGGCATTTGCATATGAAACGCACTTTGTCCTTTGCAAGGGAAAAAAACCGAGGTGAAGCAGGTTAACCATTCCAACTTACAAACATTTACGGGGCACCAAGGTACCTCTGTAGATCTGGAGGTGGCTCAAATACATGTAGCCACTACGAATTGGAGTTGGGAAATAAGAAAAAAAAAAGTAAGGTGGGGCTTGTGAGGAAGGGAGTTTGGGAGGGAGTTTCAGACTTTTTTTTTTCCGCGCTGTCTCAGGAGTTAAAAGGAGTCCATGGCCTTGAACTCGCTGAGGGCTTGGACTGGAGAGATGTGTTTCTTCTGAGAGCCCCTCCGCACGCGAGTCTGGCATTCCTCTGGCTTCTCCCTCTTCACCAAAGGCTTCTTCTCCGGAGCCTTCATACGCCAGGAAACCACAGGCGAGTTGACAGCCGCTGTGCCGTACACTTTCTGGTACTTGGTGGAGGCCACGTACGAAGCCTTGACCGTTAGAACCACTGCATTCATTAGGTTCTTTGCTGCCTGGATGAGGGATGTAGCGCTGTCCAGCTGGAGAACAACGAAAAGAAAGATAAGTGCCATTTTAAGAAGCTTGATCCAGTCTTTGTGTTGTATATTTATGTGCAATGCATTTTTTTTGTGCCACTCCTTATGTAATATTTTTAACTTAAAATTACAGCTTCAAAATATTGCTCTATTGACCTGTAATAAGGAGAACAGAGCCTCTGCCATTGCTACACTGGGCTCAGCACTGCAGAAACTGCACTATGTACAATTTGGAAGAGGCTGGGAACTTAGGAACTTTTAATGGAAGCATATCAGTACCAAAATTAATGTGGTCATGCAACAACTGTTAGTAAGATGGCTTAATTGTAATGTTACACAGGAAACAGCATTTCTGTTTGTGATTTACATTATTAGCCCACTCTGCCTGTTTTGTAACATGGTAACCAAAGAGTTACGAGGTGTTAGCTTCTTTGTTTAATTTACTGTTCCACCTTAAAAAGTGTAGTAATTACAAAATGGCGTCTCCAAACACCCAAATGATTCAGGCACACTTTTCAAGCTGGAACAGGAACTTGAAAAGAAGCAGTCATGTTCAAATGTTCCCTTCCACCTTAAAATGTGCAATTGTAATATTTGAGAGTATTGAGGCACCAAAATTATACCAGAAACTATTTCATCATTTAAGGTGGAATGGAAAATTAGTTTTAATTAAGCAGACCTATGAACCAGAAAACTTGTCAAAACTGTTGATTAAACACTTTCTCATGGAGTCATTTATAAAAATATTAAGTATGACAAGTGGCTCTTTCTCTCCTTCACCTCCTCTGCTAATGTAAGTGTGACTGACTCTTGGTGGAACATTGTAAAAAATGAAAAATGCATTTTTCTAGGTTTGTATTTTCACAAGAATTCTGCCACAGAATGAGCACAGTGGGCTGTCAATGTGAATGAAAAGCAAAGGGGTTTCTCCTTTAACATTTGACTTTTAGCTTAAAAATTTAATTTCAAAACCAACTGTCACTGAGTGGAGATGCACATTAGGTGAACCACATTTTCATTACAATTGTCACATGAAAATGTGAACTAAAACTGAGAAATAAAGATATTCAAAGAACAAAATCCCAGTGTAAATGAAATATCAATAAAGGTGGAACTGCGTAAGTGAATAGAATTTTCGAGCTCGAATTTGAATGTATGGGAAATTTAAATTCAAACTTAATATTACATTGCCATTTTGCTACAGACATACTTCCATACTCACCCCAACCCCCCCCCCCCCCCCCCACAAAAAAAAAAAGCTGTAATTTGAACCTAGTGTTGCTTTAATTAGGGTGACCAGATCTGAGATGCAGAAAGAGGGGGGGGGGGCTCTCGCCCCTCGCTGCCGTTGTATTCTTAGCTGAACCTATGTGTGCTTTTAGGTGCTTTACACCTTTATTTCCTACACAAAACATGGGAATTTCTTTTTTAATTCATCCGAGAACTTACATTTATGTTTCGGCACAGCTGCTCGAGATGAGGGTAGGTACATGAGCTTTGCCTGAGGTAAACAAGGACTACTGACGTACAGACTGACCAATTAAATGTTTACAGAGAAGGTTATCGACCAATAACGGTAGCGCTAGTCAGACCGTCCAATCAGAAGATTTTAGGCTACTTCTCCACACCCCCTTCTCACTCAAGCGAACCAATCGGAGTAGGGGAGGGCGGGACTAGTTTGTGAACGAAGCGCTTTTCGAAGTTCTATGTAAACTCTAGAAAAACAAAATCCCGGACGTTTGTGAAATTCCGCCCGGACATTTATTTTAAGTCTAAAAAGAGGACATGTCCGGTCACCCTACTTTAATGTTTACATGACCAGTTTTACTTAATAGTGCATTTGAACCTAGAGATAGGAACACATGCTGCTTCAGGTGACTGTCTGAATGGTCTTATTTTGCTTACACATTACAGGCGGTGCATCTCCATGCAGTGTTTCAGGAATTTTAATTAAACACACTTTCTTAAAATATTACATCTGCAGCAGTCCCAGTTTACACAGACTTTTAAAAATGGACATAACTTTGACATCCTTGTCGTCTTCTTGTGGGTTATTTTTTATTAATGTCATCTGTCATTTTCCTACTCCTTCTTTTCTTAATAGTAAATACTAATTTTTGTGTTTAGTGTGTGTGTGCATTTTCTGTGGATGGTGCTTGTGTGTGTTGCATGTGTGAGACAGATGATCTATGTGTGGTTAATTGTATGAATCAGTTCAACCAACACAAACTACATATTCAGGTATAAGTCATAAATATATTAAGCATACAAATGTCTGTTAAAGACTTAAGTGTCATTTGTAGTTCAAGCATTCGCTCGCTTTTTTGTCATTTTAAAACTATGAAGCATTTCCTATAAAATGACAAAAGAGCAGGAGAATGTTTGAATAACACACGTTACATAGAAACTCTGACACACGGACTCCACTCGCCTATAACCTCCTTCAAACAGGAATGGATTCCATTCAGAATTGCACTCACCAACTGTTCCACCTTAAATGGCACTAGAATTATATTGAACCTTTCTGCACAGTATAAAATTAACACAGTAATCCTGTCTTTCATGTCTACCACAGACACACCACACAACACAACATTTACAACAAACATTATTCACATCCATCCATTATCTGTAAGTGATTATCCAGTTCAGGGTCACGGTGGGTCCAGAAACTACCTGGAATCACTGGGTGCAAGGCGAGAACACACCCTCACATATTCACCCACACACTCACACCTGTGGACTCTTTTCAGTCGCCAATCCACCTACCAACGTGTGTTTTTGGATCATGGGAAGAAACCCACACAGACACAGGGAGAACACACCAAACTTCTCACAGTATTCACATACAAATCAAATTCATTCTTGCCTTTCTACAACATTACATTATTATAATACGTCCGCTGTTATTGGCCATGAGGATTTGTTAAGAATAGTCTTATTTAAAATGGGCCTTTATTGTGTTTTGATACACTGAGCATTTATTTATGAGCATGCAGAGGTAACAAAATATATTAACACAAAATTTAAATTAGATTTTGCAGTGAGATTAATTATTCCTTACTCATTAAAACCAAAGACAAGCAGGTGCTGTTTACATTGTTGTGATTTATATTTCCAATATTATTATAATGGGCGGCACGGTGCCACAGCGGGTAGGTGTCGCAGTCACGCAGCTCCAGGGACCTGGAGGTTGTGGGTTCGATTCCTGCTCCAGGTGACTTGTGTGTGAGGAGTTTGGTGTGTTCTCCCCGTGTCCACGTGGGTTTCCTCCGGGTGCTCCGGTTCCCTCCCACAGTCCGACATGTGTTTTTTGGTAGGTGGATTGGTGACTCAAAAGTGTTGAGTGTGTGTTGCCCTGTGAAGGACTGGCGCCCCCTCCAGGGTGTATTCCTGCCTTGCGCCCAATGATTCCAGGTAGGCTCTGGACCCACCATGACCCTGAACTGGATAAGCGCTTACAGATAATGAATTAATGAATATTATTTTCATCTAATAGTTGTATTGTTTTGGTTTCTTCTGTATTGAACATGTGTTTATTACAGTTATTACCCCGGTCGCCATGCTCATGTTGCATTTTAATGTTCCAAACTAGAGCACTTGCTTCATCAGACAGTGTTGTTGTTTTTTTCTTTTAATAAAGGCGTTTTGCATGGCTTGATGCTATTTTGAGTTGTTTTGTAGCCAGTGACTCTCATGTTTTATAAATGTATAAATTATGCAGCACAGACTTCCATTAATCATACTAAAATGAATATGAAGAGTTTTTAGAAGAAGATTTTTACCAAATATCTCAAATATACACTGAGAACACCAGACTGAGCAGTTTGCCACTGTGTGTGTTTATAGTGAGTATCTGAGCATTGACACCACCTTCACGTTCCATGCCTGAGATTATGGATTGTGAGAGTACACCCTAGTGTGAGTACACCCTGAAAAGCAGTATATTATATAACAGAACATTTAATTAACACTATTTACACCTCTTAAATGTTTAAGCTTTACAGTGGTGCCAATTGTACTTGCCCTAGCTCCTGAAATCAGTTTTGTGCCTGGGATAAAATTAAGTCCTAATTGCTATGCTGAAGCTTGTGTTGCAGGAACTTACCCCTGAGACAATGAGCTCCCCTCCTAGGTTCTGGACTTCAGCCTTGACTTTGCTGCAGATGTTGAGCTGATGGCAGTAGAGGGCAATTCTCTGCAGGTAGGCCAGTAGGTCCTGCTTGCAGGCTGAGTCAGGACACTGGAGGCAAGAGAGGAAATTTGGTCTGGTTTTGTTTCAAACACAAATGAGCCTCTGTTTACATCTCCTTGCTACCCTTCATATTAAAAAAAACATGAAAAACATTTCCTGTAGGTGTGATATTACATGATCTGTACTAAATATATGTTATAGAATGACTTTATTGTAGGCCAAACAGGACACTGTAGGCTGCATGATGGACTCAAACAGGCTCTAAAATAAGGTGAACAATTAGTTAGAGTTAAACATGTTAGAAACGGAGTACAGTGTTTTTCAGATTACTCAGCACCACTGAATGCCCTTGTAATATGAGTGAGTTGTAAACCTAAAGGGCTCTATAGACTTAAAAGAAATTTAAACACATAGACTTTGGCTAAGGCTTTTGAATAAAGCTTATGATTAATACGTCTTATGATTAATATTTTGCCCTTCTGCTCTTGGTCCAAACTTGAGTTGCTGCCAGTGAAGGATAATGAATGAGTTCATTTTATGAACATGGGCCTGAGATAACCAGAGCAAAATATGAACACTCTACCCATAAACACAGCCACCTCATAAAACCTGCTCATATTTGTCAAGTGTCTGGGGCACTGAGCAGAGATCCTACATTTACCTTCAGTTAAATTTGTCTTAAGGATGACTTGATGATGTTTTCCCCTCATTTTGAGCAGTGTCCTGATCCACCATGACAGATAGAATATTGTTTTTGTAAATCACACACAGACTGAAGACAGGTTAACTAGATTACCAGTGATTTGAAGATTGTTGGTGTGTTAACACACACCATTGTCACTACTGGATTCAAAAACAGTCCATGGACCAATATATTCAGCCTGCACTGGTTCTATGTTGAGAAACAGGCCTTCGAATGCTTATCATTATTGTGCATGAACATAGATAAATGTTCATTATGAAGTGGGCAAATCATCACATAAGACTCTGCTTTAACCAGCGTAGGTGCACCCACGTCCACACGTTCCTTATTCTCCCCTATCGCTCAGCCTTTTCCCCAGTTTAATTCTCCCTGAGGCATATCACAGAAGAACATTCTATCTTTCTTTAAACCTGTTGGATTTTCTGAATTTGTTCAATTAGTTTGGCACGCAAGGGTCGACCGGGCTCCTCTGGGGGAGTCTGCTCCCAATACTAAACACCCACGTCCCGTGTTCACTGTGAATCCAAACCCTGGACTCTATCCTCTAGTATCCAGGCCCAGATGGCAGGGAGATGTAAATACTTTGCTAGTGAGAGAGAAAGGTTTGATAAGAGACACGCCAGCCACCTGTTCAGCTTAGGCTACAAATATGGCTGAAATCTGTCAGGAGAAGAAGGGGAGGTGTTTGGAGAGCGGATCCAGAGTCACAGTGTATTTGAAAGTTTAATAAAAGCCGAATCTCAGATGGTTATATCCCAAGGACTTGGGGATTAAAATTGTGCCTGTGTGAGAGAGTATATGAGTGGGAATAAAAAAAAGAAATAATAGAAAGTATAGATCTGAGGTCAGTTCTCAATATTTCACCATTGGCTTTAAGTCAGAGATATGTGCAGTGAGGTAATTCAGTGCCTTCAGTTTTAGTTCAACTTAGGTCTCATTGTTAAGTCAGCAAATACAAAATCAGACACCACCTCAGGACTCTGTGGAGAGCAGCATGAGGAGAGGCTAGAGGGGTGAAAAATAGACACAGGCTGTGTCCTATGCCTTTTGACACTCAGATTTCTACCCCATCAGCAGAGTGATCCAGTTCCTCTCCCTGCATGTTTTTTTTTCTTTATCTAAGGGAAAAGAAATACCATGCGAGATCAACAAACACAGCGTGCTGGCAGACTAGCAGTGACTCAGCCGTTTCAAAGCCCCTCATTCCACAGAAAGAAGAGGTGCGGCTTATTTGGAGCATCAACAATGCACTTTTTTTTTTTTGTACACTCCGAGGACCTGGAGTCATACATACACTGTCACTCGGGTCTGAAATTAATTTTAGAGTGGAGTGACACCTTCGTGTGCGCATGTTAAATGATCAGATTATAAAAATAAAAAATACAAATTATATATAGAACTTGCAAGAATATTCGTCAGCACATCTAGCTTTTCAAACTGCAGATGTTAGTTTTATATGTAATTATATAAAGAAACAAACACTGCTTTGAGCAGAAGCGTATGTCTGTGTATTACATATATGTATCTATACACGTCTTCTACCTACATGTTTTTTCAGGCATTAGCCCCTAACTTTCTGCTGTCTCCACAAAACAGTCCCTCTCTTAGCCTTTGTCGCCCAAAGAGCAGTGATTGATTGGATATTAAAAAGGTGCTGTCAGCACATTAGCAAGAAGGTGCTCATTTGATAATGAATTCAACACCTCAGAGGTTCTAATTTGGTTAAATGAGAGACTGAGTTTTGATCCTTCACCCCTCTGTCCCACATCCCACCCTCAAATCTTACGAGAGAGAGAGAGAGAGAGAGAGAGAGATGCAGGTATAGAAGAAAGAACGTAGTGTAAGGGCCAAATGTACTTTTACAAGCTTTTTCTAAAGCTAAAGCTGCACGTATTTACTGATGCTCTAGTTTAAAACCTTGAGCTGAATTTAATCATTTACTCCTATAACCTATAAATAAACGAACACCTGTTTGAGTTCATTCGGAAAAAACCTGGGATCTGCAGTAAAATTCTGTATGAAATTCAGAACTACAGAAGATTGACCTGTTTGGAGGAGATCATGGCTGTAGTTTTTTAACGTTTTGATTTCAAAGCTTCCAAATAGTTGGTATAATGTAACTGTGGGAAAACGAATCCGACTGTTGTGGTTAACTCTTACCTGATCAGCCACAGCACGTGCCAGTTTGTCCATTCTAGAGCCAGCTTCTGCAATCTTTTTAGCGGCATTGATCACATCGGAGGAGTTCTTTAAAGGCCCCTTTCCCCTGTGAACACACAAAGAAAAATATTACAGCTGAGTTTGGTGAATAACCTTGATTCTGATTCTGAATCAACACAGCAGACATTAAGTGTCCCTGTTTGTTGTGATGGAGGCTACACAGTCCCTCAAAAGCTAAATGCAAGCTTAAGAAAACAGACTGAAGCGGAGCTGAGGCAAAGCCCACGGTCTGTGAAAAGACTAATGCTAACGGCTCTGGAAATGGTGCCTGTATTCCATTGAGGAGCACAGGAGGAGGTAATAGTATATTGGGCTGCAATCACGTGTGACTGAGATACAGAATGTTACTGGACACACTGCCCAGCCAAAATTTCAGGACACTTAGTGTTTCAGATTATTCTTAACACGTTATTTCAACAGTAGCTTCATTTAAGGCCTTGCTCTTTTTCATTGACAACTGCCGTATTTAAAGACACATCTGATTTGGGAATAATGCCCTATGATGTGAACACACACCCGCTCTCAAACCTTTCAGGACTTTATACACGTTTCGAGCCAAAGTTTGAAAAGGAATCTATCACATCACTAGAAAGACATGAAGGACAATACTTTAATGAACATGAAATTGAAATGTTAGTCACAACACTGTAAAAGAAAGCAGTGCCCACAGAACTCCGGGGATGTGTTTGTGTGTGTGTACCTGGTGAAGTCTGTCATCTCCATCATGATCATGCACATCTGCTTGGCTAGCACAATAATGTCATTGCCATTGTCATCCCACTTGGCCACTTCTGCGTCCAGCTTACTCTTCTCCTGCCGGAAACTCTCCACCTGCTCCGCAATCTTTGCCTTCTCCTCCTGAGGGAGCTGAGCCATGATGGCCTGAGAGAGAGAGAGAAACAAAAACAAATGTGTAAGAAAAAAACAGAGGCTGGGTAAATGAAAAAAAGAGTTGCAGGGGTGAGTCAACTAATGTGGACATAATAGACCTTCACAAACTCAGCTTCACAACACAACCTCAGTCATTTGAGTGCTGTTCACTCACCACACACTCACCCGGTTCACAATGTCCAGCTCCTTTTTAATGTCACGGGAAGAAGCTCGCTGTGCAGGCAGATTACTTATAAGCACCTTAATTGTCTGCTCCTTGTAGTGTTCCTTAATGAACGGGATAATGTGTGTGTTTGTGATGTCTTTTAACGTTGTTTTCTTCAGAACTGCAAGGACTTCTCCACAAACGAAGCCGACTGCCTTTCCTTTCACTTCAAGGGTAGTCCGTTTTTTCTTTAATAGACATAACACTTCTTTTTGTCTTTCACTGGCTTTAAATTTACCAAGTGTAGTTGATGCCTGGGATGCATTTATTGGATGAAACTGCAATCACAGTTCTAGCAGCTGACTGGATCATTTGAAAAGTGCGTAAACAAATTGTTTTAATGTTGGCACATATAATGTATAAATATTTGGAACCAGTTTATGGATCCCCACTCCTGTATAAAGTGATGTTCATGGAAAAAATAACCAAACATTATGTGAACTGCATGCCTACAACCACCTTGTGAAATCCTGAGTATTAAATCAGAGCGCTCATAAACTGATCTAATTACTTTACAAACAGATGTGGTTCTAGACGAATCGTAAACAACGCATGCTTCATCAGGGCTACATCAGAGCAGTAGAGAACACGCGAACCTCAGACACTACATTGTGGATAATGCACTGTACTGAGGGGTAAGAAAAAATGTCAAATGTTTGAAATTTCACACTAATTTGCTGTCATTTAATATCACTGTCTGGTTCTTTAATCCTCGAAAAGCTTCACTGTTCTCTCCCTTGTGTTCCACTGGGCAAAAAAAGAATGAATTTTTTTATTCATCCTTTTAAAATGTCACTGAATAAAGTTTTTAAACTTAACACTTAATCACACAGAGAGACCTTCTGGAACCTTGTGACATTCCAGACTCATAAAGAGCAAATCCATTCTCGTTTCTTTTCCCCCCTCCCTTTCTCTGGAAGGGAATAAATTCTCACTCCGTAGCAATTCAGAGAAGGTCCGAAATGGCATTAATCTCTTTTGCAAGGTCATAGACACAGATGGGGCCCCAATATTATTTGTGAGATAAATGTATAATTACCTCACTTCTTACACCAGTCAATGAATTATGCATTTGTTCAGAGCTCTGTCAAAAAGGTGAGAGAGGCAGCGGGGCAGGAGAGGGGCTGCTAGTCAAGTAATACTCACTGCTCTTATATACTGCTCCAGAGGTTAAAGAGGAAAAATATTCAGGGAAAAATGTCTGGTGTACTTTACTGTGACTTTGCTAAACTTTTTCATTTCAAATTATACAGCACAGTTACATAATGTGTTACACTGATTTACATTCTGTAATGAAAATATAATACAATAATACATAAGGTGCCACAATTATTTTGGGACCTCCAAATAACACCTGGGGCGGCACGGTGGTGCAGCAGGTAGTGTCGCAGTTACACAGCCCCAGGGACCTGGAGGATGTGGGTTTGATTCCCACTCTGGGTGACTGTCTGTGAGAAGTGTGGTGTGTTCTCCCTGTGTCTGTGTGGGTTTCCTCCGGGTGACTGTCTGTGAGGAGTGTGGTGTGTTCTCCCTGTGTCTGCGTGGGTTTCCTCCGGGTGACTGTCTGTGAGGAGTGTGGTGTGTTCTCCCTGTGTCTGTGTGGGTTTTCTCCGGGTGACTGTCTGTGAGAAGTGTGGTGTGTTCTCCCTGTGTCTGTGTGGGTTTCCTCCGGGTGACTGTCTGTGAGAAGTGTGGTGTGTTCTCCCTGTGTCTGTGTGGGTTTCCTCCGGGTGACTGTCTGTGAGGAGTGTGGTGTGTTCTCCCCGTGTCTGCGTGGGTTTCCTCCGGGTGACTGTCTGTGAGGAGTGTGGTGTGTTCTCCCCGTGTCTGTGTGGGTTTCCTCCGGGTGACTGTCTGTGAGGAGTGTGGTGTGTTCTCCCTGTGTCTGTGTGGGTTTCCTCCGGGTGCTCTGGTTTCCTCCCACAGTCCAAAAACACACGTTGGTAGGTGGATTGGCGACTGAAAAAAAGTGTCAGTAGGTGTGTGTGTGTGTGTTGCCCTGTGAAGGACTGGCGCCCCCTCCAGGGTGTATTCCCACCTTGCGCCCCATGATTCCAGGTAGGCTCTGGACCCACTGTGACCCTGAACTGGATAAGCGCTTACAGATAATGAATGAATGAAATAACACCTGGGTATCAAACTTGCACAAACTACCAATATCAATGCTATCTTTACTAAAATGTTTATGCAAGTTATGTAGATCTTAGGGTGTAAGGGGTTAAAAATGCTACAGTAGTAGCTGGTGTTTAGCGTATATGCAGTCAGAGGATCAGATGCTGCAGGTTGATTGGGTTTTGGGGAAGATACGCTGCTAGCAGCAAGTGTTTTTCTTCCTCTGTTCTACTTCAGAATTCATTTAGTCCAAATCCCTCTCTTTCCTATTCGCAGATAACAAGAGCAGGGCTGGGGAGCTTAACACTCTGGCAAATCCTTCCCCATATACACCGAGCCAACACACTCAGACCCCGAGCCTGTGTTCCTGCCCTGGATTAGAAAAGCACTCTCTACACACACACAGCCTAACAACGCTTTTTAATGTGTTTCATTTGAAGCAAAAGCAGCTCTGGCACTCAGAGTGCAATTTTAAGGCTGACCTATCAGCAGCATTATCCAATCACAGAGATCGCAGAGGTATCAGGAAGGTTCCTGCAGAAAAAAACAACAACAACAAAAAAAAACAGCCAGAGTGTGTGGGTTTGTGCAAATGGAAATAATGTTCAATATGCACTGGCCTTCAAATGTTTAAGACGTCTGAATAGAACTATCTTCATTGAATATTGAAGATAAAACAGATTTGGAAATGTGCTAAAAGCTATAGTATGTCCCACAGTTTTCCATTTCAACAAACGGGTTCGATTAAGTTGTTTCTGACACTATGAGGTTCAGTTATCTGCAGAAATGAAAGGAGCACACAGCAGCTACCTGACCTCCCTTCTGTATGTATTTGTGTGGAAATACTTTGATTATTTATGCTGCATTTGCACTGCTAATAAAGGCATTCCCTGCATCATCAACCATGATATCATACCATATCTAAGTCCATATTAAATAAATAAATATTTATCAAATAATTATATATATATATATACATACAGGGACAATGAAACTGAAACACCTGTCATTTTAGTGTGGGAGGTTTCATGGCTAAATTGGAGCAGCCTGGTGGACAATCTTCATTAATTGCACATTGCACCAGTAAGACCATGTGCATCCAATGGTTCAATGGTTCCTGTGGTTCAATGGTACCAATACACACAGCAAGACTGGTGAAAGATTGGTTTGATGAACATGAAAGTGAAGGTGAACATCTCCCATGGCCTGCACAGTCACCAGATCTAAATATTATTGAGACACTTTGGGGTGTTTTGGAGGAGAGAGTCAGGAAACGTTTTCCTCCACCAGCATCACGTAGAGACCTGGCCACTATCCTGCAAGAAGAATGGCTTAAAATCCCTCTGACCACTGTGCAGGACTTGTACATGTCATTCCCAAGACGAATTGGTGCTGTATTGGCCGCAAAAGGAGGCCCTACACCATACTAATAAATTATTGTGGTCTAAAACCAGGTGTTTCAGTTTTATTGTCCAACCCCTGTATACACACACACAAACGGTGTCCAATAAAATTGTACCTCAACTTTTGTCCATTTTAGTGTAAAAACTTCATGATGAATACATACAATTTTTTTACATCGACTTCCACTGAAAGTTCAGGCAACAAACCAGAACCCACAATCATCTCTGCAACTTTACTCTGCACATTATTGCCTTGCTCCAATTCCATGTTGTTTGGCAGCGATGGATCAAAAAAGAGGAAATCCTGAAACCACAATAATAAGCTTTTCCTCCAAGCCTCAGCGAAACCTTTGAATATGGAACAAATGTTTCACACATTGAGAAGGTCATTGTGTAAACTCCAGATATTTCAGACTGGACAGATGCATTTGCATTAAATGAATCTCTTTAACTTTTTGCTGAACCTCAAATGCTGGATGCAACCTGCGGGACCCAGGTTTGACCCCCAGGACCGGCAGGAACATCCATGGCTAAAGTGCCCTTGAGCAAGACACTGAACCCCCAAACGCTCCCTGGGTCCCGGGGATGGCAGCACGCTGCTCTGGGTGTGTGTTCACAGCCCCTAGTGCACTAGTGTGTGTGTTTTCACTGCCACAGACAGGCAGGTTAAATGTGGAAGACACATTTTGTTGTGTGTTGTAAAATGAATTGCACATTATTATTATTATTATTAAATCAACTGCATCTAGTCCTGCTGAATATCACACGGCATCAGTACCAGGCTAGTCCACTGGTCAAGTTTGGGGTTTCAACTTTCAATTTATTTTCTCTTTCGTCCTCATTGCAGCCCACTGTTAATCATTTTCTCTTTGATCAGACGGCTTTAAACAAGTGTGTGGCAAGAGTGTGTTTCTTCTGTGCATGTGTGTGTGTGTGCCAGCAGTGCTCTCAAGCAGGGGGTGGAAGACACTGATATCCGTTTAATAGCCCACAGTGTGCTATTCACACACACACACAAACACACGCGTGCCCACTGGAGGAGGCCTATTGTTCCTGGCCTCATTTACGGTTACACCTACTTCCTCTGCAAACTGTGATGATGAGAGCATCCTCCAATCATTTACACACTATCAGCACCAGCAGATCCACACTCGGACCCAGGCATCCACACGAACAGTGCGAAATGTTCTGCTCATTTTGTTAAACACCAGAACAAAAACACTTATGGGTCATCTGGGATGGACACGATTTCAGTCGAGGGGAAAAACCTGCTTCATTATTCGGCCTTTAACTGTGTGGCACGGCTTAGTGGATGGCTGCAAAGTCTTTCTGCATACTTTGGGTTTATTTAGCCTGTTATGATACATACAACATGGTGTGCTGATGTGCAAAACAGGAAGAGACTGCGGTCACTCACCCTAGCACTCTGGCCTGCAATGAGCTGGTCATCTTCAGTCTGAACACTGGTACGGCTACGAGTGTCATAGTCCTCCTGCTCGAAATCAGAGTCGTCCTCCAGCTCTTCTGGGGTCTACAAAGAAACACACACATGCCTGTGTTATTTTGTTGTAGTGGTACAAGAGGTTTGGGAACTGAACTGAAGCACAGTCTTCGGAAGTTAATCGTGTTACTGCTTCCTGAAAAAAAAAAAAAAAACTAAACAAAAATGGACACCAAAGTTGTTTGGGTTAAATTAGTATTATGTTATCATCTGTAAAATACACTGAGTTTGACCTTCCCTAATACCTCCCACTTCCTACACCAGGGGTCGGCAACCTTTACCACTCAGAGAACCATTTGGACCCATTTCACACAGTAAAGAAAACACTGGGAGCCACAAAACCCTTTTGAAATTTTAAATGAAATAACACTGCGCAGAACAGGGTTTTTGTCTTTGTGCTATGTATAAACAAACTTTACTGTGTTACATTTATGAAATCAATGAACGACTGCAGAGAAAATGAAATAACTCCGAAAAAAAGACGTTGTGTTGAAGGTTAAGTAAAATACTCAATGTCTATTTGAGTCCTTGTAGTAATGGAAAAAAAACGCCGAACTTAAATTATCCACTGGCAGCAAACACAAATGCTGTCCTCTCTCTGCGTGACGTCATTATTTTACTGGCGCCGCCAGCGGTCAAAAAGTTCAAGAAACCGAACACTGGCGGGTGCCGCACGTTGGAAGTTGTGACGTGTATTAAGAGCGACAAAATATTTTAAATATTAAAATATTTAGTTGTTACAAGATCGCCATAATCTTCATAGAATTACATTTGGAAAACGAACGAACCAAAATAAAATACATTTTAATTAAATACTCATTAATTATTTTCAAAAGCTGAGACACATCAGAGGGATCAAAGAACCGCGGGTTGCCGACCCCTGTCCTATACAGTATACCCCAGAGTGATCTAGTCATGTCATCAGCATCTTATTATAAAGTATCTGTTCAGAATCTGTACACAACCCAAATAACACACACTTTCCTATTCGACAGCACTACCGCGTGAATCTTTGGGTCGGTCCTCCTTCATTCGCTTGCTGTGAGATTTAGCTGCTACCTTCATGACTCACAGCAGACGGACAGTGAGGCAACGCCCCGCTACCCAGTTCTCAGAGGACAAAGGAGCTGCTAACAGACCTCGAGACGTGTCAGCTATTCCAGCAGTCAGATTTCCATCAATAATTCACACCGACCCGCCGCTCCGGTTTCAAGCGACTTACATCATTGTTTTTAAAACTCCCGTTCGGTTTACATGCACGTCGTAATGAGCAGTTCCCTCTTAAAGCGGATCAAACAGCGCAGGAGGAGGGGCCATGGCCTCCAGGTCGTTACTCTCTGAGATGTCAGTGTTTTTGTTCTGTAAGTCATGATGCCTACAGACACAGAATCATCAAGCCCACCGGCTCAGTCATGAAGCCTGCACATACCTATTAGAGGAGAAGTTGCAGGGGATGACAGATGCGTGTGAGTGAAGGCAAAGGCTGAATGACTGGGCATTGCTGTCCCTGAAATCAGCATTTAAGTGTTTCACAACCAGGGGCGCAAAGCAAATTCTGATTTCAGAAATTCAACTGGGTTTGGTTGTGGTTTCAGACTGAAATTTTATCACAGCAAAATAAAATAAAAACAGCAGGTACCTCCACGCAGTCTCCACTCTCTGAATGTCCAGTGTATTATATAGAGACTTTAGTTTACATCAAGAGACTGAGAGCAAAAAAGACACGACTGGTGTGATGTAGAGAAGACGATAATTAGAGATTTAAAGGATGAAAGGATAGAACAGTTACAGAAAGAAAGGCTAGTGTTCGAGGATCTAAGGATGAAGTGGGACTATATGGATGGAGTGGGCTGGACCATGAAGGACTGATACTGGAAACCAATGGAGCTGATATAGAAAGTGTGTTAAAGGCTCAGATATTTGGTGTGTAGAAGCACTCAGAGAGCAGAATGAAGTTGATTCAAATACTTAGCAGCCAGATGTCTAAAGATAAGTATTTCATTAGCAAAAGTAGGCATTGAATAAAGACATCATCACTGATAATAGGCAGAGGGCAAAGGCGTGAAATAAGACCCAATGCTAATAGACAGTTTTTGTAAGTGACTTAATGTATGGCTCATGTATAAGTAAGGAATCTAATGTTATAATTGTATTTCTTCAAACTTAGGCACAAACAGAGACAACATCAGTGACAGTGTGCACATGAAGTGATTCTGTAGTTAAAGGGGCGACTAACACTTTTTTAAATCCTTGTTTAGCTTTGGGAAACAGTACAGTGTTCGTTGTATTAAGTGGATGTGTGTAAAGAAGTGCTTTAGTCAGGAGTAAAAACATAAATCCAGATGTCATCAGTTTAACAGTGAAAGCTGAGATGAGCACTGTGCATGATTTGAACAATAGGCAAAAAAAAAAAAAACATAGTAAACACGAGGGGGCCAAAGACAGGTCCCTGGAGGACCTCGTAAGTAACAGGAGCCGTGGATTAGTTGTGTTTACACAAACAGTTGTCTGTATGTAAGATAAAACTGGAATGAGTCAAAAACAGCAATGGACAACAACTGCGAACGGTGCCGACTGGAGCCGCTACTTTTACGAAAATGAAAAGTATGAAACAAGATTCTCTTACACAGTATGTGGCATATGAAGAGAAAACAAGGGACCATTTTCTTTACTACTGTGCTGAGACTGATTTAGATTGATAGAAAGCCACAGCGTCTGCTGTAGCCTCTAATGAAAATCCCTAAGGGTGTGGACACGACTACATGGAATAAATCATACACTGCCATTGCCTAATCTCATACGGATGGTCCTGTCCATGTTAACGGAATGAGATATATTCTCGGACAAATACGTAAAGATATACATTTCGGGCGTGTTTTCAAACTCAGGCATGAGTGCATGTTCCCTTCCTTTTCTACATCAGGAGTATGACTATTTTCAAAGTCAAAACCCCATGCCAAGTGGCAGCCACCACAGCCTGGCAACGGAGTAGCAACACTAATGGATTCTGCAAGTGGCTCCCAGGCTGAGAGTGGACGACTGCTGTCAAACTGGACAAAAGAGCAGAGGCTGCCTTCTCGCTGTGGAAAGTATATCTGCACTTCTTAATTATCCTCTACCTCTCTCCGTTCACTGCCACTCCAAAGCACAGCGTCCTATTATTAAGGAACAGCGCATTATTCATCTTTATGGCGTTTGATGTTTCTCCTGCTGTGACTGTAGGGGCTGTAGTGATGAAAAGGGCCTTTTTAACTTCACTGAAGGTGACAGCACATGCAAAACAAACAGCACATACACCATTGTACTCAACAATGCTGTTAGGGGCAATTCTGCTATAAAGTACACCTCTTAAACATATGTGCTGTGTTTTAGTGTGTCTCTATTAATACCCACAAGACAGGCGTTTTCTCACGGCCCACTAAGACATTCAACATAAATGAAGGTACTCTGTTCTGCACATAAAATTACACAAGTGTGTCACACTATCGTAAATTCTGCTACGGCACACACACTGCCTGTCAAAAGACTGGGAACACGTGTTTTAGTAAACACAGGACACAGATTAAAAAAAAAGAAAATCTCAGACTATATACAAGCAGTAAGTGTGGCGCTTGTATAAATGTCATTGCAATTACAATAAACACAATAAGTGATTTAAAAAAATAAAACCGTAAAAAATGTTTTCTCTAAAACGTAGTGGACGTGCTGTGAGCGAGTGAAGAACAAGGTTATTTCAAGATAGCAGCACACTCGAGTTAACACAATGTCATGTTTATTAACCTCTAAAACCGGGTATTGAATGATAATCTCAAGGAACACTGCACTAGAAAGGGTTAAACCAACATATTCACACAGAATAATTACTACTTTCCGTAATAATGTTGTTTTTATATCAGATATACATTTTAAAATGTAATAAATCAGAGAATAATTTATAGTACAGTGGAACCTCTAACGAACGCCTGTACTTACGAACTTTCCAAGATACGAAAGGGCGTTTGAATATTTTTTGCCTCCACCAATGAACCACGACTCTAGAAACGAACCGGCGGCTGGAAATGGCCACTGACCCCAAGCGGCGAGTCTCCCAGCGCCCAGACTTGAGTGAGCTTTTAAGATTAGCAAATTGTAGCTTTAGCAATTTAGCATTAGTGTAAATAGCAGACATCGAATTTTGTGCTAAGTTAAGCCGTATCTACACTTCGTCTCCCTACATTCACCGCCTACTCCCCGTTATTCCACCCACCCCCCACCTCCCGTCATACAGCCAGTGCCTGTGTTACTCCTCCAGCCAGTCGTCAAGTCTTCAAGGTAGTGATATGTAACCACTTAAACCTTTTTTATTTCTTTTTTATTACTGTTACCACTGTATTTCTATTTTATTTTTAGTAACGCTACATGTATTTTTTTTACTAATTTGAGAGTGTTGTAAACATATATCAGTGCAAAAAGGGTGACTTTGGGGTGGGGGCTGGAACGCATTAATTGCTTTTCCATTATTTTAAATGGGGTAAATTGACTCGAGAAACGAACTTTTCCACTTACGAACCGGTCACGGATCAAGTTCGTAGGTAGAGGTTCCACTGTATTATCTTTTTTATTTTTATATCTATACTATTAAACCCCTCTACCATACACACACGCACCTGCACATGTTTGTTAAAATAACCTGCTAACATCATCTTCATGTTCATTTTCCTGCGCATATTAAAGGATGATTTGACAGTCAGTTGAAATAACATACAGGCGCAAAGGTTGTTTAAACATCTGAAGGGTTTGAGTGCTCATGAACAGCTTCATCAAGAGGATAAAACGCATTAACTCTTTAATGTTAGTCCAATGCGGTGGCTTTTGTCAGTTGGGGTTTTACAGATATTTTTATGGATAAAGGCAAGGTTTAAAAAGAGGACTATTTAATACACAATTTAACAAGGAGACATCACCCCAGTCTTTAGGTGTCCAACCTACCTCAGAGATCAGCTACTGTGTTACTGTACACTGTGGGATTGAGAAGAGGCTCAGTAACATGAAAGCTCTCAGAGGTACCCACCCTAATCATCAGCACAGCTTTCCTGATGTCACGCACTCCATCGTAGACCAGGCGAGATGCGTCAATGAACTCATTCTCCTCAAAGGGCTGCGGGGGATTGGTGCTCAGAGCTTCGATGGCTACCTCCACCTGCTCTGCAAAGCGAGGCATCACTGCACAACAGAGACAGAGGAAAGGGGGAGACGACAGGCCCAGGGGGTGATGGGAGAGAAGAGAAGAGAAACAGAGGATTACACACATCTTTCAAAAGTTTGTAGCATGCCCCACAGCTGTAAAAGACATAAACAGAAAAGTGGGAAAGGTCAGATTCATGAAAGCTTTCCAAAAGAAGGAAATCTACCAAGAATGTCAGCAGATATTCGCCACGTCCCAAAGCCTAGCCGGCACCCGAGGTGGGACGGGTCTTCGCTAGGACTGTCCTCCCAAGACTCCTCATTAGTAGCCTATACAGTAGATCACAGAATCGAAACCCTCTAAAAACCAGCGTGGTGACATCATCAGACACAAACCACAAATGAAAAGCTGCAGAGAAAACTTTCATTCTTTGGTGGAACTGAACGAGTGGTTTTCTTAAGGAGCGCTCGACCTATTTAAATTCGTGCTGTGAGTCGATCCCTAAGGGAGTGCATGGTGTAAATGCCCAGGCTCGGGGACATTCATGAAGAAGCCTGGAGAGGCCTGTCTGTCAGAGCAGGAGACAATGCCATAACACAGAGTGGAAAAAGGGAAAATGTCACTCTGGAAATACCAGGCATGCGAGCAGCCCGTCCACCAATTAACCACTTCACCTCGTCTGAGCACACGTCAAGCACCTGTCTGCTTTCATGTTAGAGCTCAGAGGCTGGAGAATGCATCTCAGTGACAGCACACACACCCTGAGCCGGGGAGAAATCCACATCTTCACGCACTTCTCCTCCCCATTAAACAAAAGGTCAGAGATAAGAACGGGGCCTTCGCCTGAACTGAATGTTGATGTAAATGTAAATGTAAATGTGTCTAATGATAATAATAAAAGGTTCTGATGTGTTAGCAAAGAGAATATTCTAGCATGTTCAGACAGGAAGCCCACATCTGGTTAATAACTTAGCAGAGCTATTCTCTAAAAGAGCACCGACCAATGCCTAGAGCAGGGCGATAATTAAAGTCACCAATTGTGAAAATAATTGGTATTTGGGATTCCTGACCTGTCCAAAATGGAAACCAAAGTCATCACATATGTATGCAGAATGAGGCAAAGACTCACTAGCATGATAAAAAATTGAAGAAAAACTACTGAGCTCCGAGCATCGTTGAGACGCATGCTAAACCCCGGAACAAGATCATGAGAGCTCGTAAAATATTCAACAAATGGGTAGAAGCAAGAAGGGACAGTTTTAACAGGAAAGCACACAGTTATTAATAGCCACACTCACCAGCCCACAGCGGACGGCGTTAGCCAAAGACGCGATGCTAATATTCCAGAATTATGTGTGAAGCCGCCCATAGCGATAATCTGGGATAAACTTTATAATTTCACATGGGAGGGATAAAATGAACTCACTGAGGCAGTAGAAGGAAGGCACACAAAAGGTTGAATTGAATTAGGATGCTATGCTAATATCCCAGAATGATGTTTTATGTCTTAATCGATTCCTGTGCATACTTCTGGCTGAGGCTGTTCGTAGGAATAATCTGGGACAGACTCAGGAAGGATAAAGGACTTCACTGCGACAGTGTCAGCTAAGGCAAGGCTAGCCAAAGTATGCTATGCTAAAACTCCTGAATTATGTGTCTTAAAGCTTAGGGCAGCACAGTGGTGCAGCAGGTGGTGTCGCAGTCACACAGCTCCGGGGGCCTGGAGGTTGTGGGTTTGATTCCCGCTCCGGGTGACTGTCTGTGAGGAGTTGGTGTGTTCTCCTGGTGTCTGCGTGGGTTTCCTCCGGGTGCTCCGGTTTCCTCCCACAGTCCAAAAACACATGTTGGTAGGTGGATTGGCGATTCAAAAGTGTCCGTAGGTGTGAGTGAGTGTGTGTTGCCCTGTGAAGGACTGGCGCCCCCTCCAGGGTGTATTCCCGCCTTGTGCCCAATGATTCCAGGTAGGCTCTGGACCCACCGCGACCCTGAATTGGATAAGCACTTACAGATAATGAATGAATTAATGAACTCAAAGCTTCACACACTTCTGTACTTTGACTCAGAACGGACAAAACGAGGGCGACTCACTCTGTGGGACTGCTTTATGGGATTGCTTTAACCCAGGGCAACACTTGCTGGCATTTTTCAGTGTGAAATGAGATGAATAAACAAAGCCAAATCAGTTCATCATTAAAGATAGGTTTAAAAATCCCTATTTACAAAAAGTCACAAATTTATGCCAAACACAAAAAGGTGCTAAAAAGTCTTTTATCTGCCCCCCTCTCTCTACTCTTCCTTTAACACACATTTAATTCATTTTAATCCACTTACTGCAGAAGCGTAAAACAGGCTTTGGGGAATTTTTGCCATGACTTTTAAATAGAAATATTTAAATGCTCTCCGAGCTGTTAATGAGTAAAGTTGCTTACGGTGAGGAGCTATTTCAACCCGGACCAGTGAGAAATGATGAGAAGAATTAAAAGGCACCGTGCTGGAATGGATTATTTCCTCTGAGGGGGAGAAGGGGTGTGGGGATAAGTTGAGACCGAAATCGAGCAAGCAGTCAGATACGCACAATGGGTATTTAAAAGACATTTTCATGAATGCGGTGCTTAGGCAAAGAGGCAGAACATGCAGATAGAGTGTAGAGAATCATTTCATTGTGAGCAGAGACAGTTGATGTTGAGAGGCTGAGGCCAGCATGCATAATAGGCTTAAAATGAGAGAGTCAGGGAAAATGACACATTTTTAATGCCTCATACGTCTTCCAGCGCTGAAAACAACACAAATGCTTCAAACGGAACACAAAAGCCTTCATTTAAAGCCACTGTAACAATGTAACTTGCCGTTTAGTTTGAGGAGAATTAAAGGAATTCAAAGGAAGAAATGCGATGTCAGAATCAGTTTATAACAATAGTAGATAAGAAAGAGCATCTCCGGAAAAAACATAACCCCGGGAAGAATTTTTTTGGTTTTAATAAGGATCCACCGCATTTGGCTTCAGAAAGAACCTATTAATGAATGATTCTATAAAGCCACTGTCCATTCATTTGTAAGTACAGTGGAACCTCTACTAATGAACACCTATACTAATGAACTTTCCAAGATACGAACCGGGCATTTGAATATTTTTTGCCTCCACCAACGAACCATGACTCTAGAAATGAACCCAAGGCTCCGCTGAGCCGGTAGCTGTAAATGGCCACTGACCCCAATAGGCGAGTCTCCCAACGCCCAGACTTGAGTGAGATTTTAAGATTAGCAAATTGTAGCTTTAGCAATTTATCATTAGTGTAAATAGCAGACATCGAAATTCGTGCTAAGTTAAGCCGTATCTACACTTCGTCTCCCCACATTCACCACCTACTCTCCGTTATTCCACCCCCCAACCCCCCCACCTCCCGTCATACAGCCAGTGCCTGTGTTACTCCTCCAGCCAGTCGTCACGTCTTCAAGGTAGCGATATGTAACCACTTAAACTTTATTATTACTGTTACCACTGTATTTCTTTTATTGTTAGTAACGCTACATGTATTTTTTTTACTAATTTGAGAGTGTTGTAAACGTTTATCAGTGCAAAAAGGGTGACTTTCGGGGTGGGGGCTGGAACGCATTAATTGCTTTTCCATTATTTTAAATGGGGAAAATTGACTCGAGAATCGAACTTTTCCACTTACGAACCGGTCACGGAACGGATCAAGTTCGTAAGTAGAGGTTCCACTGTATTTGAAAACATTCTGATGGATAAACATTTATCAGTGTTATATTCAAATATAATATAAATCCCTTGCTAAAAAGAACTACACATACACACTCTTACACAAACACACACTAATACATTCGTAAATGCAATGAGCTCCTGTTCCTTTGGAAGACACTAGAACTGTCTTTAGTAAAAGAAATGTAGATTCATTTGCAAATTTGTGAGTGGGAAGAAAATCTTCGTAATATAATGACTTCACATGGTGAAAAGAGCTCTTAGAAACCTTTATTTTTTGAAGTCTAGATGATGGATTGAGTTGTGTCACAAGCAGTGACTCAGCAAGTACAACAGCGCTCCTGTCTGTGGGTTTTTGTTGTTTGAGTTATGGAACATGTGTCTCGCTGCCCAGCAGCTTAACCCCTACACAGTGGCTTAAGTGGAGAATGAGAAAGTGACGGATGCCCTGCGCGACTGCCATTTGGCCTTGCTGGGATAAAATCACCATCATGTTCCGTGCACAGGAAAACACTCCTAACCTGCCGCTGAACTGCCGAATCAGTCATATGAGCTCATGTCCGCCCAAGGTGTCTGTTTGTATAGAGGCTGGTGATTACGGGGCAGTATTTTCTCTCCGCCTGGACACACACTGGCATTAGCCCTATCCACCACGGTGAGCCATATGACAGCTGGAGAACCACTGCAGCCTTCCAGACAGAGCAATAACGTCAGCCATAAGTCACATTTTCAATCTCACAGGCTCTAACGACAGGGTAATTCCCCTCCCGTAGGAAGATTACTTGGGATGCGCGGGACGAGAAGTGAGGGGAAGAAAGCAGCCGTCAGCAGGTTGCTATTTTAGGCCTCAAGGACACGGCAAAGTTTAGAGACCAATATGTGAACAAATCACCAGTAAAGTGGCGTAGAGGCTCTGTGCAGCTCCTGAGCTGCTCACTGTAATTCTACTATCCGCCTTTCACCCCAAACACATGTGTAGACACTGATCAGCGATACCTTGTTTTTATGATCAGTGTCCATTCTCTCAGCTCCACTGACCATGCACTGCCACAACTGTTTACGGCTGCACTGCACCTTGTGCATGCGCAGCATTTATTTTCTGAGGATGTGCACAACCAATGCACCAAACCGACACAGGATACACAAGGTACATTGCTAAAATACTATAATGAATCACCTATTAGTTGAGTATGAATTGTGTCTAGCAGCAGGTAGTGTCGCAGTCACACAGCTCCAGGGACCCTGAGGTTGTGGGTTCGGTTCCTGCTCTGGGTGACTGTCTGTGAGGAGTGTGGTGTGTTCTCCCTGTGTCTGTGTGGGTTTCCTCCGGGTGCTCCGGCTTCCTCCCACAGTCCAAAAGCACACGTTGGTAGGTGGATTGGCGACTCAAAAGTGTCTGTAGGTGTGAGTGTGTGAGTCAATGTGTGTGTGTGTTACACCCTGTGAAGGACTGGCGCCCCCTCCAGGGTGTATTCCTGCCTTGCGCCCATTGATTCCAGGTAGGCTCTGGACCCACCGTGACCCTGAACTGGATAAGCGCTTACAGATAATGAATGAATGAATTGTGTCTAATGAAAAGAACATATCTCCTCTTCATAAATGTTTATGTGAAAACAGTCACAGTTTAGTCAGAGCGTCATGTTCTGTTTGCTTGGTTTTAACTGGAACATTTTAGAAGCTCTTTAAAAGACTGCTCAAAGAGTGTCGGCAGTGAATGTGTTAAATACTTCAGCAACTTTTAACACCTGAAAAACTGTGGACGACTCACATGTATGAATGTGTAAATGAATTCTGACAGCCTTGTTAAAAATTCACACTACCTACATGCAAACTTTCGTCTTCTTCTCTCTCCTCTCTCACTTTCCCCTCCTCCCCCTTTCTGTATCTCAGCCTTCTGAGTTTGGAAGTCCTGCTGTAAGTTGCTGAGCAGGGAGTTGAGTGTGCTTTTGAGTTCGGCAGATCGGACACAAAGCCAGAGATAGAGCCCGGTGCTTTGTTTGATCTTCTGCCCCTTCACTGCGGCCGTTCTCGCCACTTCATCATCTCTCTCTCTTTTGCTCAAAACAAAGAAACTCATTTGCATTTCAAGGAGGCTTGTCGAGGTTTGATAAATAGATGAGGAAGCAGTAGGTCATGTAATCAGAATGGCCTGGTCACTCCAGCGCTCATCTTCTGGCCACTGCCTCTAACTGAATAAAATACTGGCTTGATTTTACTGGGTGTGTACCTCTTTTCCACAGCGATGAGCAGATATATGTTTTTATTTTCTATGAAAGTAGACTGGTTTGTCTCATATTCTCATTTGTTTCTCATAAGAACGATAAAACTATAATTCAGATGGAAGTGCAGTGAAGCTAATGGGAACGGATGAAATCAATCTTTTACACAAAGAGTGCGTATGTCTGCTGCGAAGGACCTATGACACTGGAAAACAAACAAACACAAAATGAAACAATAATAAACAACAACAACAAAACCCCAGCCTGGTCTATTATGTTCACGAATGTTCTGGCTGGTTATACATCACATCTTGCTGTTCAAATAAACATCGACTCTGTGGGCAGAGAATCAGGGGGTGGGATGACTCCGAATCATATACGTTCAGGTTTAGAGGGGACTGAGGCAGGCAGTTTATATTTATTTAGTTCAGGCCAGTGCTCAAACACAGACTCAGGATTATGTTTGCCACTCGTTAGACTCGAACCAACCCTGATAATATAATGTCTCATGCTTTTGGGCTGCAGAAGGAACACTGAGTGTGTGGGGCTCCCCAAGCACTGCTTCAAAACCAGGGTGGTCGAGCACCAAACTCGCACCTTTCAACATGGATTAAGACCGTCAGAGCCGTCATTGAGAAATCTGATAGTGCTCAGAGATTGTCTGTTTATAGTATGTCCTACATTCATTGTTGGGGGTACAGTGTAACACACTACTTTGTTACTCATGTCTGTGTTACTCATGTGTTACTCATATCGGTATTAATTACACATGCTTATCCTTCATCACCAGTAACAGCTCACGCTACTTTATGAATGAGACCAGTGCAATGCAACTGCAACTCAGCAAACAATCCATCAAAATACCTAATCATGCTAATGAAGCGGACGGACACAGGCGCTCAGCCTCAGCTTCACAGGCCAGAACTTTCATCTGTACACTGTAGATATTATTCAGGAATATCTGCTTAGAGGCAGCCATTTGGACTGTTTCTACTGGCTAGTGTTGAGTTTGTCAAACCACCGAATTCGTAACTGTAATGGACATACGATTCCTAATGACATGCCTTTGAAGTAACGGCCTTGGAAAACAGCAACTGTTTTCACTGAACTGTCCAGCTGCTGCAGATCTGTAGTAGAGTTTTACAGAGTGTCGCACAGGAAAAGCAATGAGTAAATATCCAAAATCGCAGAACATGAAGTCTGCATTTGCACAATGCTGAGTAATTGGCTTGTATAGCCTTAATTAATTGAAAGCAACATTACCCTTGTGGCTCTGGTGCTAAACTAAAGAACCAAATGTGTTCTGGCTGATAAAAAACATTTGGTTTGGGGGAATGCATCCCTCTAAAGCAGTAGCCTCTTTGAAAAATAGAAGCAACTTCCTTTAAATGTTGCTTCTTAGTGTGGGTGATTTTGCCTCCTGACTTGTGTAGAGTGCAGAATATGTGTCGTGATATTACACAGATTCATCTCACTGCTTCCCTCTTTTACTTGTTTCAGCAATAAAAATGTTTTTGTATCTCACACTCCTTCTCGCTCTACTTACAGAAGCTACAAACAGGCAAACCCAGACATGCCAGTGAAACATGTTGAGCACTTGGGATTGATCATTACTACACACAATGCTTTTCAATCCACTGATTAGTGCAGTTCATTAACGAACGAGCCAAACGAACACAGATTAATATATACCAGCTTTACTCAGAGTGCACCGAATAATTATATACAATTAAATACCAACCAAAATAATGTACGTGTATCGACACAACTCAACCCATCACAGTGCAGTATTATTACGTCCTTAAACTGCAAGCTTATAATTCAGTTATTAAAATAATGATAAATTAATTGGTAGCTGCTATATTCTTAAACACTTTTAATTAAAACTGCGATGTTAATCTCTTCTGACGGAGGCACGCGCTAGAACACAATGATTTTTATTTACACAATAAATAATAAACCAGAGACAGACTTAGATAACTTGACATGATACTAGACAGAGAGACTTTGACAGATAGAGAGGGAACAGGACAGAGAAACCTAGAGGGAGCTAAACAGACAGAGAAACAGACTCAACCTAGACATAGAACTAAATAGACAAACCTGGACACAGAGGGCTAAACAGAAAGAGCTAAAGATGCTAAGCTAAGACAGAGAACTAGACATGGAAGATCTAAACAGACAGAGAGACAGAGAAAGACAGACAGTTGGAGAAACCGACAACAATGGAGCGAGGAACAGATGAGACAGAATGACGGTGGAAACAACAACAGGAAACGAAACAAAACGAATGACCGACAAACAGGAAGGAGGTGGAACAAAGGCGGGACATGGGCGGAGACATGAACAATAACAAACAGAGCCATGTGCTAAGTGAGCACACGGCAGGGAAAACAGACACGACAGGACAAGGGCGTGACACTCGAAGTTTTTTTTTTTAGTAAGAGAATACACACAAAGTAAATATTTTCTGTGTTGTTTCTGTGAAACAACATCAGAGTTTAATTCTGCACATATAAACCAATTTAGAATTGGACGCTTCCAAAACACTCCAAAAATATTTGGTCAGAGGCACAATACGAGTAAAACTTCAGGATACATTTCAATAAATTCCAAAATGTGAAGAGATAATGACCAGATCAAAAAGGAGCTTTCAGCAAAGGTTCACTCCTTTCAAGCAAAGATGTGTTGTGGCTCACCATTTTGCGCCAGACTTTCTGAGAGTATTGTCAAACAGTTCAAAAGACTGAGGTAATCTGGAGAAATCTCTGTCTGGGTAAAAAGGTGTTGAAGTGCATGAACTTTGAGCCCGCAGACGGCATGAGAAACTGTCATGCTACTGTGATAAATACAGCCAAATGGTCTCGGGAGCACTTTGGAAAACACTTATCACAGTCAAGAAATTCAACCTGTAATTGGAGCACACTAAGGGAAGTCTACACTATGTGGAAATGCTAATGAGTGTCATGGGCCCTAGTTAACATCAAATGGCCAAAAATATAACGGAAGCATGTTGTGGTCAGAGGAGCCGATGTTTCAGCTTGTTGAATGTTGTGTTTTCCATGCTAATGACAAAAAGGAACCATCCAGATTGTTATCAGTGGCAGGTGCACAGCCAATATATCTCTAATGGTATTTGGCTGGGGGCGGGGCAGCAACGGCATCCTGGAAAGTCCATGGTTATTTCGGCAAGACAATCCCAAGCCTCATTTTGTACAAGATACAACAGCATTGCTTCATATAAACAGAGTGCATGTGCTTGACTGACCTGCCAATTGTCACGATCTGTCGTCTATGACACTTCCTGACGAGGAGAATCAGGAAACCTC